>NW_028196741.1:80000-82500 GCF_037176805.1 Vigna unguiculata
CATGGCCAATGTTGGCGGTGCACCGCGGCATAGCTAGAAGGCTTGGTGGGGAGTTTTGTGAAAAAATGAAATTCGTGGTTTTTGAGATGTGAGGGTTGGAAAGGCCTCCAAATGTCCCCAAATGAATACCATGAAATTCTTGGTGCACGAAAGTTTTGAGTTCGGAGGGTTTTGCACATGGCCAATGTTGGCGGTGCACCGCGGCATAGCTAGAAGGCTTGGTGGGGAGTTTTGTGAAAAAATGAAATTCGTGGTTTTTGAGATGTGAGGGTTGGAAAGGCCTCCAAATGTCCCCAAATGAGTACTGTAAAAGTGTTGGTGCACAAAAGTTTTGAATTGGATGCATTTTGCACTTGGCCAAGTTGGTCGGTGCACCGCGACTAGATAGCTTGGTGCCAAAATTTGTCAAATTTAAGACCTTGGCCAAACTGAATGAAATTTTGTGGGGAGGTTCCTGATATTGTTTAGTGGTGGACTGGAAAAAATGAGGTCGAAATTCGAAGTCTACATGTGCTTTTCTATTTTTCCCGATTTTACACATACCCGGTAAGTAAAAAAAATAAAAAAAATAGTTCCCCTTGGAGAAAAATTATGAAATTTGGTGAGCAAGGAGATACCATTATTCTACGAATTACTGCAAAAAATCGCATCAAAATTCGAAGTGTAGCCCGAGATATGGACTTATGTCTGCTCAAAAAAAGTGTATCTACTTGTACAATTTTGCCTTTTGCATATTAACCTCTTATAGGGGGGGAGTGCTCCTTGAGCCGGCCAGCTCCACACTGGCAGGTTTTAAAGGGAGCTTGATGAGGCCTCCCCCCTCACGTGGTGCGTGCGTTAGCATGTTTATCATGGCACAACTAGCCTCTTCATAGTTGTTGAGCTTTATTAATACCAACACACGGTCGTCACTGATCGTTGGTTAGCTCGGCAGCTAGTCCCTCGGATATTGTGGAAAGTTATTTTCATGCCTAGCGATGCTTGACCATGCGTCACTTGATGTTTCCATTTGCTTGCTTGCCCATGGTAGGTGGGGGGTGGACCGTCTTGTGGTGTGGTGTCTTGCGAACGTGAGGGTGTGTGAGTTGTAATCGAGATGCACTTGCTGGCTGGCTCCATGCCTTGCGTATCGAACGGTCAAGCATGCATCTCTTCCATTTTCACCCGTTGCCTTGGGTGATATTGGTTGATCAGTCCCTGTGTTGCCTACCCACTAGACGGTACTTCTGTGGTTGCTTCGAATTCTATCTTTCCATCACGAAGAGGTGTTGGAGGATCCTAATGTCACGCACGTGTTCCATCTAGTGAAACATCTCAGTGATGCACGTGTTGTGGCTAGTTCTTTTGGATGCGGTGCATTATATGAACTCGGGTTTACTTTAGCGACCCAGTTAACATAATTCGGTTGTGTCCCTTGATTGAGACGTTGTCCTTGAACTTGTTGTGAGCAATATCGTTCTTCCACAACCCGTCGTCTTGAGTGCGATGGAAGGCAAATAAGATGTGCTTTGGCATGTCATGCACGTACTCGATTGCGGGAAGTGTGAGAAAGTGTTGTTGACAACCCGTGGGAAATGGAATGTGGCAAATCGTGATGAGCTCTTCGTGGATCTGCGAAGAAGACGACCTTTGGGCCTGTTGGAAACGAGGGAGGCGATGTTGAACTGCGAAGAAGATGGACTTTTGGGTTGTTTGAATCAATGGGAGGCCACGCGAGAACTCCGAATACTATGGACTCTTGGGTTGTTGGAAGCAACGGGAGGCCCCGCTAGAACTCCGAATACTACGGACTCTTGGGTTGTTGGAAGCAAGGGGAGGCCCCGCTAGAACTCCGAATACTATGGACTCTTGGGTTGTTGGAAGCAAGGGGAGGTCCCGCTAGAACTCCGAATACTACGGACTCTTGGGTTGTTGGAAGCAAGGGGAGGCCCCGCTAGAACTCCGAATACTATGGACTCTTGGGTTGTTGGAAGCAAGGGGAGGCCCCGCTAGAACTCCGAATACTATGGACTCTTGGGTTGTTGGCAACGACAACTTGGGGGGATGACACTGGAAAAGAGTGAACTAGGCCAAACTGCGAACAAGGCAACTTGGGGGGATGACACTGGAAAAGAGTGAACTAGGCCAAACTGCGAACAAGGCAACTTGGGGGGATGATGCTGGAAAAGAGTGAACTAGACCGAACTGCGAACAAGGCAACTTGGGGGGATGACGCTGGAAAAGAGTGAACTAGGCCGAACTGCGAACAAGACAACTTGGGGGGATGATGCTGGAAAAGAGTGAACTAGGCCGAACTGCGCCCAAGGCAACTTGGGGGGATGACGCTGGAAAAGAGTGAACTTGGCCAAACTGCGAGGAGGGCAACTTAGAGGAAAGTTGGAAACGAGGGAGACTTAGCCGAACTGCGAAGAAGGCAGGTTTTTGGGAAGTTGGAATCGACTGAAGCGAATACTGAACTCCAAATACGACCGACCTTTTGGTTGTTGGCTTCCTGGGAAGC
>NW_028196741.1:122500-125000 GCF_037176805.1 Vigna unguiculata
AAAGTTTTGAGTTGGTTGGGTTTTGCACATGGGCAAGGTTGGCGGTGCACCACGGCATAGCTAAATGGCTTGGTGGGGAGTTTTGTGAAAAAATGAAATTCGTGGTTTTTGAGATGTGAGGGTTGGAAAGGCCTCCAAATGCCCCCAAATGAATACCATGAAATTCTTGGTGCACGAAAGTTTTGAGTTCGGAGGGTTTTGCACATGGCCAATGTTGGCGGTGCACCGCGGCATAGCTAGAAGGCTTGGTGGGGAGTTTTGTGAAAAAATGAAATTCGTGGTTTTTGAGATGTGAGGGTTGGAAAGGCCTCCAAATGTCCCCAAATGAATACCATGAAATTCTTGGTGCACGAAAGTTTTGAGTTCGGAGGGTTTTGCACATGGCCAATGTTGGCGGTGCACCGCGGCATAGCTAGAAGGCTTGGTGGGGAGTTTTGTGAAAAAATGAAATTCGTGGTTTTTGAGATGTGAGGGTTGGAAAGGCCTCCAAATGTCCCCAAATGAGTACTGTAAAAGTGTTGGTGCACAAAAGTTTTGAATTGGATGCATTTTGCACTTGGCCAAGTTGGTCGGTGCACCGCGACTAGATAGCTTGGTGCCAAAATTTGTCAAATTTAAGACCTTGGCCAAACTGAATGAAATTTTGTGGGGAGGTTCCTGATATTGTTTAGTGGTGGACTGGAAAAAATGAGGTCGAAATTCGAAGTCTACATGTGCTTTTCTATTTTTCCCGATTTTACACATACCCGGTAAGTAAAAAAAATAAAAAAAATAGTTCCCCTTGGAGAAAAATTATGAAATTTGGTGAGCAAGGAGATACCATTATTCTACGAATTACTGCAAAAAATCGCATCAAAATTCGAAGTGTAGCCCGAGATATGGACTTATGTCTGCTCAAAAAAAGTGTATCTACTTGTACAATTTTGCCTTTTGCATATTAACCTCTTATAGGGGGGGAGTGCTCCTTGAGCCGGCCAGCTCCACACTGGCAGGTTTTAAAGGGAGCTTGATGAGGCCTCCCCCCTCACGTGGTGCGTGCGTTAGCATGTTTATCATGGCACAACTAGCCTCTTCATAGTTGTTGAGCTTTATTAATACCAACACACGGTCGTCACTGATCGTTGGTTAGCTCGGCAGCTAGTCCCTCGGATATTGTGGAAAGTTATTTTCATGCCTAGCGATGCTTGACCATGCGTCACTTGATGTTTCCATTTGCTTGCTTGCCCATGGTAGGTGGGGGGTGGACCGTCTTGTGGTGTGGTGTCTTGCGAACGTGAGGGTGTGTGAGTTGTAATCGAGATGCACTTGCTGGCTGGCTCCATGCCTTGCGTATCGAACGGTCAAGCATGCATCTCTTCCATTTTCACCCGTTGCCTTGGGTGATATTGGTTGATCAGTCCCTGTGTTGCCTACCCACTAGACGGTACTTCTGTGGTTGCTTCGAATTCTATCTTTCCATCACGAAGAGGTGTTGGAGGATCCTAATGTCACGCACGTGTTCCATCTAGTGAAACATCTCAGTGATGCACGTGTTGTGGCTAGTTCTTTTGGATGCGGTGCATTATATGAACTCGGGTTTACTTTAGCGACCCAGTTAACATAATTCGGTTGTGTCCCTTGATTGAGACGTTGTCCTTGAACTTGTTGTGAGCAATATCGTTCTTCCACAACCCGTCGTCTTGAGTGCGATGGAAGGCAAATAAGATGTGCTTTGGCATGTCATGCACGTACTCGATTGCGGGAAGTGTGAGAAAGTGTTGTTGACAACCCGTGGGAAATGGAATGTGGCAAATCGTGATGAGCTCTTCGTGGATCTGCGAAGAAGATGGACTTTTGGGTTGTTTGAATCAATGGGAGGCCACGCGAGAACTCCGAATACTATGGACTCTTGGGTTGTTGGAAGCAACGGGAGGCCCCGCTAGAACTCCGAATACTACGGACTCTTGGGTTGTTGGAAGCAAGGGGAGGCCCCGCTAGAACTCCGAATACTATGGACTCTTGGGTTGTTGGAAGCAAGGGGAGGTCCCGCTAGAACTCCGAATACTACGGACTCTTGGGTTGTTGGAAGCAAGGGGAGGCCCCGCTAGAACTCCGAATACTATGGACTCTTGGGTTGTTGGAAGCAAGGGGAGGCCCCGCTAGAACTCCGAATACTATGGACTCTTGGGTTGTTGGCAACGACAACTTGGGGGGATGACACTGGAAAAGAGTGAACTAGGCCAAACTGCGAACAAGGCAACTTGGGGGGATGACACTGGAAAAGAGTGAACTAGGCCAAACTGCGAACAAGGCAACTTGGGGGGATGATGCTGGAAAAGAGTGAACTAGACCGAACTGCGAACAAGGCAACTTGGGGGGATGACGCTGGAAAAGAGTGAACTAGGCCGAACTGCGAACAAGACAACTTGGGGGGATGATGCTGGAAAAGAGTGAACTAGGCCGAACTGCGCCCAAGGCAACTTGGGGGGATGACGCTGGAAAAGAGTGAACTTGGCCAAAC
>NW_028196741.1:145000-147500 GCF_037176805.1 Vigna unguiculata
ATAGCTAGAAGGCTTGGTGGGGAGTTTTGTGAAAAAATGAAATTCGTGGTTTTTGAGATGTGAGGGTTGGAAAGGCCTCCAAATGTCCCCAAATGAATACCATGAAATTCTTGGTGCACGAAAGTTTTGAGTTCGGAGGGTTTTGCACATGGCCAATGTTGGCGGTGCACCGCGGCATAGCTAGAAGGCTTGGTGGGGAGTTTTGTGAAAAAATGAAATTCGTGGTTTTTGAGATGTGAGGGTTGGAAAGGCCTCCAAATGTCCCCAAATGAGTACTGTAAAAGTGTTGGTGCACAAAAGTTTTGAATTGGATGCATTTTGCACTTGGCCAAGTTGGTCGGTGCACCGCGACTAGATAGCTTGGTGCCAAAATTTGTCAAATTTAAGACCTTGGCCAAACTGAATGAAATTTTGTGGGGAGGTTCCTGATATTGTTTAGTGGTGGACTGGAAAAAATGAGGTCGAAATTCGAAGTCTACATGTGCTTTTCTATTTTTCCCGATTTTACACATACCCGGTAAGTAAAAAAAATAAAAAAAATAGTTCCCCTTGGAGAAAAATTATGAAATTTGGTGAGCAAGGAGATACCATTATTCTACGAATTACTGCAAAAAATCGCATCAAAATTCGAAGTGTAGCCCGAGATATGGACTTATGTCTGCTCAAAAAAAGTGTATCTACTTGTACAATTTTGCCTTTTGCATATTAACCTCTTATAGGGGGGGAGTGCTCCTTGAGCCGGCCAGCTCCACACTGGCAGGTTTTAAAGGGAGCTTGATGAGGCCTCCCCCCTCACGTGGTGCGTGCGTTAGCATGTTTATCATGGCACAACTAGCCTCTTCATAGTTGTTGAGCTTTATTAATACCAACACACGGTCGTCACTGATCGTTGGTTAGCTCGGCAGCTAGTCCCTCGGATATTGTGGAAAGTTATTTTCATGCCTAGCGATGCTTGACCATGCGTCACTTGATGTTTCCATTTGCTTGCTTGCCCATGGTAGGTGGGGGGTGGACCGTCTTGTGGTGTGGTGTCTTGCGAACGTGAGGGTGTGTGAGTTGTAATCGAGATGCACTTGCTGGCTGGCTCCATGCCTTGAGTATCGAACGGTCAAGCATGCATCTCTTCCATTTTCACCCGTTGCCTTGGGTGATATTGGTTGATCAGTCCCTGTGTTGCCTACCCACTAGACGGTACTTCTGTGGTTGCTTCGAATTCTATCTTTCCATCACGAAGAGGTGTTGGAGGATCCTAATGTCACGCACGTGTTCCATCTAGTGAAACATCTCAGTGATGCACGTGTTGTGGCTAGTTCTTTTGGATGCGGTGCATTATATGAACTCGGGTTTACTTTAGCGACCCAGTTAACATAATTCGGTTGTGTCCCTTGATTGAGACGTTGTCCTTGAACTTGTTGTGAGCAATATCGTTCTTCCACAACCCGTCGTCTTGAGTGCGATGGAAGGCAAATAAGATGTGCTTTGGCATGTCATGCACGTACTCGATTGCGGGAAGTGTGAGAAAGTGTTGTTGACAACCCGTGGGAAATGGAATGTGGCAAATCGTGATGAGCTCTTCGTGGATCTGCGAAGAAGACGACCTTTGGGCCTGTTGGAAACGAGGGAGGCGATGTTGAACTGCGAAGAAGATGGACTTTTGGGTTGTTTGAATCAATGGGAGGCCACGCGAGAACTCCGAATACTATGGACTCTTGGGTTGTTGGAAGCAACGGGAGGCCCCGCTAGAACTCCGAATACTACGGACTCTTGGGTTGTTGGAAGCAAGGGGAGGCCCCGCTAGAACTCCGAATACTATGGACTCTTGGGTTGTTGGAAGCAAGGGGAGGTCCCGCTAGAACTCCGAATACTACGGACTCTTGGGTTGTTGGAAGCAAGGGGAGGCCCCGCTAGAACTCCGAATACTATGGACTCTTGGGTTGTTGGAAGCAAGGGGAGGCCCCGCTAGAACTCCGAATACTATGGACTCTTGGGTTGTTGGCAACGACAACTTGGGGGGATGACACTGGAAAAGAGTGAACTAGGCCAAACTGCGAACAAGGCAACTTGGGGGGATGACACTGGAAAAGAGTGAACTAGGCCAAACTGCGAACAAGGCAACTTGGGGGGATGATGCTGGAAAAGAGTGAACTAGACCGAACTGCGAACAAGGCAACTTGGGGGGATGACGCTGGAAAAGAGTGAACTAGGCCGAACTGCGAACAAGACAACTTGGGGGGATGATGCTGGAAAAGAGTGAACTAGGCCGAACTGCGCCCAAGGCAACTTGGGGGGATGACGCTGGAAAAGAGTGAACTTGGCCAAACTGCGAGGAGGGCAACTTAGAGGAAAGTTGGAAACGAGGGAGACTTAGCCGAACTGCGAAGAAGGCAGGTTTTTGGGAAGTTGGAATCGACTGAAGCGAATACTGAACTCCAAATACGACCGACCTTTTGGTTGTTGGCTTCCTGGGAAGCGATGTGAAACTCCAAATACGACCGACTCT
>NW_028196741.1:197500-200000 GCF_037176805.1 Vigna unguiculata
GGGAGTTTTGTGAAAAAATGAAATTCGTGGTTTTTGAGATGTGAGGGTTGGAATGGCCTCCAAATGCCCCCAAATGAATACCATGAAAGTCTTGGTGCACGAAAGTTTTGAGTTGGTTGGGTTTTGCACATGGGCAAGGTTGGCGGTGCACCACGGCATAGCTAAATGGCTTGGTGGGGAGTTTTGTGAAAAAATGAAATTCGTGGTTTTTGAGATGTGAGGGTTGGAAAGGCCTCCAAATGCCCCCAAATGAATACCATGAAATTCTTGGTGCACGAAAGTTTTGAGTTCGGAGGGTTTTGCACATGGCCAATGTTGGCGGTGCACCGCGGCATAGCTAGAAGGCTTGGTGGGGAGTTTTGTGAAAAAATGAAATTCGTGGTTTTTGAGATGTGAGGGTTGGAAAGGCCTCCAAATGTCCCCAAATGAATACCATGAAATTCTTGGTGCACGAAAGTTTTGAGTTCGGAGGGTTTTGCACATGGCCAATGTTGGCGGTGCACCGCGGCATAGCTAGAAGGCTTGGTGGGGAGTTTTGTGAAAAAATGAAATTCGTGGTTTTTGAGATGTGAGGGTTGGAAAGGCCTCCAAATGTCCCCAAATGAGTACTGTAAAAGTGTTGGTGCACAAAAGTTTTGAATTGGATGCATTTTGCACTTGGCCAAGTTGGTCGGTGCACCGCGACTAGATAGCTTGGTGCCAAAATTTGTCAAATTTAAGACCTTGGCCAAACTGAATGAAATTTTGTGGGGAGGTTCCTGATATTGTTTAGTGGTGGACTGGAAAAAATGAGGTCGAAATTCGAAGTCTACATGTGCTTTTCTATTTTTCCCGATTTTACACATACCCGGTAAGTAAAAAAAATAAAAAAAATAGTTCCCCTTGGAGAAAAATTATGAAATTTGGTGAGCAAGGAGATACCATTATTCTACGAATTACTGCAAAAAATCGCATCAAAATTCGAAGTGTAGCCCGAGATATGGACTTATGTCTGCTCAAAAAAAGTGTATCTACTTGTACAATTTTGCCTTTTGCATATTAACCTCTTATAGGGGGGGAGTGCTCCTTGAGCCGGCCAGCTCCACACTGGCAGGTTTTAAAGGGAGCTTGATGAGGCCTCCCCCCTCACGTGGTGCGTGCGTTAGCATGTTTATCATGGCACAACTAGCCTCTTCATAGTTGTTGAGCTTTATTAATACCAACACACGGTCGTCACTGATCGTTGGTTAGCTCGGCAGCTAGTCCCTCGGATATTGTGGAAAGTTATTTTCATGCCTAGCGATGCTTGACCATGCGTCACTTGATGTTTCCATTTGCTTGCTTGCCCATGGTAGGTGGGGGGTGGACCGTCTTGTGGTGTGGTGTCTTGCGAACGTGAGGGTGTGTGAGTTGTAATCGAGATGCACTTGCTGGCTGGCTCCATGCCTTGCGTATCGAACGGTCAAGCATGCATCTCTTCCATTTTCACCCGTTGCCTTGGGTGATATTGGTTGATCAGTCCCTGTGTTGCCTACCCACTAGACGGTACTTCTGTGGTTGCTTCGAATTCTATCTTTCCATCACGAAGAGGTGTTGGAGGATCCTAATGTCACGCACGTGTTCCATCTAGTGAAACATCTCAGTGATGCACGTGTTGTGGCTAGTTCTTTTGGATGCGGTGCATTATATGAACTCGGGTTTACTTTAGCGACCCAGTTAACATAATTCGGTTGTGTCCCTTGATTGAGACGTTGTCCTTGAACTTGTTGTGAGCAATATCGTTCTTCCACAACCCGTCGTCTTGAGTGCGATGGAAGGCAAATAAGATGTGCTTTGGCATGTCATGCACGTACTCGATTGCGGGAAGTGTGAGAAAGTGTTGTTGACAACCCGTGGGAAATGGAATGTGGCAAATCGTGATGAGCTCTTCGTGGATCTGCGAAGAAGATGGACTTTTGGGTTGTTTGAATCAATGGGAGGCCACGCGAGAACTCCGAATACTATGGACTCTTGGGTTGTTGGAAGCAACGGGAGGCCCCGCTAGAACTCCGAATACTACGGACTCTTGGGTTGTTGGAAGCAAGGGGAGGCCCCGCTAGAACTCCGAATACTATGGACTCTTGGGTTGTTGGAAGCAAGGGGAGGTCCCGCTAGAACTCCGAATACTACGGACTCTTGGGTTGTTGGAAGCAAGGGGAGGCCCCGCTAGAACTCCGAATACTATGGACTCTTGGGTTGTTGGAAGCAAGGGGAGGCCCCGCTAGAACTCCGAATACTATGGACTCTTGGGTTGTTGGCAACGACAACTTGGGGGGATGACACTGGAAAAGAGTGAACTAGGCCAAACTGCGAACAAGGCAACTTGGGGGGATGACACTGGAAAAGAGTGAACTAGGCCAAACTGCGAACAAGGCAACTTGGGGGGATGATGCTGGAAAAGAGTGAACTAGACCGAACTGCGAACAAGGCAACTTGGGGGGATGACGCTGGAAAAGAGTGAACTAGGCCGAACTGCGAACAA
>NW_028196741.1:230000-232500 GCF_037176805.1 Vigna unguiculata
GTTGGCGGTGCACCGCGGCATAGCTAGAAGGCTTGGTGGGGAGTTTTGTGAAAAAATGAAATTCGTGGTTTTTGAGATGTGAGGGTTGGAAAGGCCTCCAAATGTCCCCAAATGAATACCATGAAATTCTTGGTGCACGAAAGTTTTGAGTTCGGAGGGTTTTGCACATGGCCAATGTTGGCGGTGCACCGCGGCATAGCTAGAAGGCTTGGTGGGGAGTTTTGTGAAAAAATGAAATTCGTGGTTTTTGAGATGTGAGGGTTGGAAAGGCCTCCAAATGTCCCCAAATGAGTACTGTAAAAGTGTTGGTGCACAAAAGTTTTGAATTGGATGCATTTTGCACTTGGCCAAGTTGGTCGGTGCACCGCGACTAGATAGCTTGGTGCCAAAATTTGTCAAATTTAAGACCTTGGCCAAACTGAATGAAATTTTGTGGGGAGGTTCCTGATATTGTTTAGTGGTGGACTGGAAAAAATGAGGTCGAAATTCGAAGTCTACATGTGCTTTTCTATTTTTCCCGATTTTACACATACCCGGTAAGTAAAAAAAATAAAAAAAATAGTTCCCCTTGGAGAAAAATTATGAAATTTGGTGAGCAAGGAGATACCATTATTCTACGAATTACTGCAAAAAATCGCATCAAAATTCGAAGTGTAGCCCGAGATATGGACTTATGTCTGCTCAAAAAAAGTGTATCTACTTGTACAATTTTGCCTTTTGCATATTAACCTCTTATAGGGGGGGAGTGCTCCTTGAGCCGGCCAGCTCCACACTGGCAGGTTTTAAAGGGAGCTTGATGAGGCCTCCCCCCTCACGTGGTGCGTGCGTTAGCATGTTTATCATGGCACAACTAGCCTCTTCATAGTTGTTGAGCTTTATTAATACCAACACACGGTCGTCACTGATCGTTGGTTAGCTCGGCAGCTAGTCCCTCGGATATTGTGGAAAGTTATTTTCATGCCTAGCGATGCTTGACCATGCGTCACTTGATGTTTCCATTTGCTTGCTTGCCCATGGTAGGTGGGGGGTGGACCGTCTTGTGGTGTGGTGTCTTGCGAACGTGAGGGTGTGTGAGTTGTAATCGAGATGCACTTGCTGGCTGGCTCCATGCCTTGCGTATCGAACGGTCAAGCATGCATCTCTTCCATTTTCACCCGTTGCCTTGGGTGATATTGGTTGATCAGTCCCTGTGTTGCCTACCCACTAGACGGTACTTCTGTGGTTGCTTCGAATTCTATCTTTCCATCACGAAGAGGTGTTGGAGGATCCTAATGTCACGCACGTGTTCCATCTAGTGAAACATCTCAGTGATGCACGTGTTGTGGCTAGTTCTTTTGGATGCGGTGCATTATATGAACTCGGGTTTACTTTAGCGACCCAGTTAACATAATTCGGTTGTGTCCCTTGATTGAGACGTTGTCCTTGAACTTGTTGTGAGCAATATCGTTCTTCCACAACCCGTCGTCTTGAGTGCGATGGAAGGCAAATAAGATGTGCTTTGGCATGTCATGCACGTACTCGATTGCGGGAAGTGTGAGAAAGTGTTGTTGACAACCCGTGGGAAATGGAATGTGGCAAATCGTGATGAGCTCTTCGTGGATCTGCGAAGAAGACGACCTTTGGGCCTGTTGGAAACGAGGGAGGCGATGTTGAACTGCGAAGAAGATGGACTTTTGGGTTGTTTGAATCAATGGGAGGCCACGCGAGAACTCCGAATACTATGGACTCTTGGGTTGTTGGAAGCAACGGGAGGCCCCGCTAGAACTCCGAATACTACGGACTCTTGGGTTGTTGGAAGCAAGGGGAGGCCCCGCTAGAACTCCGAATACTATGGACTCTTGGGTTGTTGGAAGCAAGGGGAGGTCCCGCTAGAACTCCGAATACTACGGACTCTTGGGTTGTTGGAAGCAAGGGGAGGCCCCGCTAGAACTCCGAATACTATGGACTCTTGGGTTGTTGGAAGCAAGGGGAGGCCCCGCTAGAACTCCGAATACTATGGACTCTTGGGTTGTTGGCAACGACAACTTGGGGGGATGACACTGGAAAAGAGTGAACTAGGCCAAACTGCGAACAAGGCAACTTGGGGGGATGACACTGGAAAAGAGTGAACTAGGCCAAACTGCGAACAAGGCAACTTGGGGGGATGATGCTGGAAAAGAGTGAACTAGACCGAACTGCGAACAAGGCAACTTGGGGGGATGACGCTGGAAAAGAGTGAACTAGGCCGAACTGCGAACAAGACAACTTGGGGGGATGATGCTGGAAAAGAGTGAACTAGGCCGAACTGCGCCCAAGGCAACTTGGGGGGATGACGCTGGAAAAGAGTGAACTTGGCCAAACTGCGAGGAGGGCAACTTAGAGGAAAGTTGGAAACGAGGGAGACTTAGCCGAACTGCGAAGAAGGCAGGTTTTTGGGAAGTTGGAATCGACTGAAGCGAATACTGAACTCCAAATACGACCGACCTTTTGGTTGTTGGCTTCCTGGGAAGCGATGTGAAAC
>NW_028196741.1:357500-360000 GCF_037176805.1 Vigna unguiculata
CGTCATCCCCCCAAGTTGCCTTGTTCGCAGTTCGGTCTAGTTCACTCTTTTCCAGCATCATCCCCCCAAGTTGCCTTGTTCGCAGTTTGGCCTAGTTCACTCTTTTCCAGTGTCATCCCCCCAAGTTGCCTTGTTCGCAGTTTGGCCTAGTTCACTCTTTTCCAGTGTCATCCCCCCAAGTTGTCGTTGCCAACAACCCAAGAGTCCATAGTATTCGGAGTTCTAGCGGGGCCTCCCCTTGCTTCCAACAACCCAAGAGTCCATAGTATTCGGAGTTCTAGCGGGGCCTCCCCTTGCTTCCAACAACCCAAGAGTCCGTAGTATTCGGAGTTCTAGCGGGACCTCCCCTTGCTTCCAACAACCCAAGAGTCCATAGTATTCGGAGTTCTAGCGGGGCCTCCCCTTGCTTCCAACAACCCAAGAGTCCGTAGTATTCGGAGTTCTAGCGGGGCCTCCCGTTGCTTCCAACAACCCAAGAGTCCATAGTATTCGGAGTTCTCGCGTGGCCTCCCATTGATTCAAACAACCCAAAAGTCCATCTTCTTCGCAGTTCAACATCGCCTCCCTCGTTTCCAACAGGCCCAAAGGTCGTCTTCTTCGCAGATCCACGAAGAGCTCATCACGATTTGCCACATTCCATTTCCCACGGGTTGTCAACAACACTTTCTCACACTTCCCGCAATCGAGTACGTGCATGACATGCCAAAGCACATCTTATTTGCCTTCCATCGCACTCAAGACGACGGGTTGTGGAAGAACGATATTGCTCACAACAAGTTCAAGGACAACGTCTCAATCAAGGGACACAACCGAATTATGTTAACTGGGTCGCTAAAGTAAACCCGAGTTCATATAATGCACCGCATCCAAAAGAACTAGCCACAACACGTGCATCACTGAGATGTTTCACTAGATGGAACACGTGCGTGACATTAGGATCCTCCAACACCTCTTCGTGATGGAAAGATAGAATTCGAAGCAACCACAGAAGTACCGTCTAGTGGGTAGGCAACACAGGGACTGATCAACCAATATCACCCAAGGCAACGGGTGAAAATGGAAGAGATGCATGCTTGACCGTTCGATACGCAAGGCATGGAGCCAGCCAGCAAGTGCATCTCGATTACAACTCACACACCCTCACGTTCGCAAGACACCACACCACAAGACGGTCCACCCCCCACCTACCATGGGCAAGCAAGCAAATGGAAACATCAAGTGACGCATGGTCAAGCATCGCTAGGCATGAAAATAACTTTCCACAATATCCGAGGGACTAGCTGCCGAGCTAACCAACGATCAGTGACGACCGTGTGTTGGTATTAATAAAGCTCAACAACTATGAAGAGGCTAGTTGTGCCATGATAAACATGCTAACGCACGCACCACGTGAGGGGGGAGGCCTCATCAAGCTCCCTTTAAAACCTGCCAGTGTGGAGCTGGCCGGCTCAAGGAGCACTCCCCCCCTATTAGAGGTTAATATGCAAAAGGCAAAATTGTACAAGTAGATACACTTTTTTTGAGCAGACATAAGTCCATATCTCGGGCTACACTTCGAATTTTGATGCGATTTTTTGCAGTAATTCGTAGAATAATGGTATCTCCTTGCTCACCAAATTTCATAATTTTTCTCCAAGGGGAACTATTTTTTTTATTTTTTTTACTTACCGGGTATGTGTAAAATCGGGAAAAATAGAAAAGCACATGTAGACTTCGAATTTCGACCTCATTTTTTCCAGTCCACCACTAAACAATATCAGGAACCTCCCCACAAAATTTCATTCAGTTTGGCCAAGGTCTTAAATTTGACAAATTTTGGCACCAAGCTATCTAGTCGCGGTGCACCGACCAACTTGGCCAAGTGCAAAATGCATCCAATTCAAAACTTTTGTGCACCAACACTTTTACAGTACTCATTTGGGGACATTTGGAGGCCTTTCCAACCCTCACATCTCAAAAACCACGAATTTCATTTTTTCACAAAACTCCCCACCAAGCCTTCTAGCTATGCCGCGGTGCACCGCCAACATTGGCCATGTGCAAAACCCTCCGAACTCAAAACTTTCGTGCACCAAGAATTTCATGGTATTCATTTGGGGACATTTGGAGGCCTTTCCAACCCTCACATCTCAAAAACCACGAATTTCATTTTTTCACAAAACTCCCCACCAAGCCTTCTAGCTATGCCGCGGTGCACCGCCAACATTGGCCATGTGCAAAACCCTCCGAACTCAAAACTTTCGTGCACCAAGAATTTCATGGTATTCATTTGGGGGCATTTGGAGGCCTTTCCAACCCTCACATCTCAAAAACCACGAATTTCATTTTTTCACAAAACTCCCCACCAAGCCATTTAGCTATGCCGTGGTGCACCGCCAACCTTGCCCATGTGCAAAACCCAACCAACTCAAAACTTTCGTGCACCAAGACTTTCATGGTATTCATTTGGGGGCATTTGGAGGCCATTCCAACCCTCACATCTCAAAAACCACGAATTTCA
>NW_028196742.1:0-2500 GCF_037176805.1 Vigna unguiculata
GGCATAGCTAGATGGCTTGTGTGGAGTTTTGTGAAAAAATGAAATTCGTGGTTTTTGAGATGTGAAGGGTTGGAATGGCCTCAAATGTCCCCAAATGAATACCATGAAATTCTTGGTGCACGAAAGTTTTGAGTTCGGAGGGTTTTGCACATGGCCAAGTTGGTCGGTTGCACCGCGGCATAGCTAGATGGCTTGTGTGGAGTTTTGTGAAAAAATGAAATTCGTGGTTTTTGAGATGTGAGGGTTGGAATGGCCTCCAAATGTCCCCAAATGAATACCATGAAATTCTTGGTGCACGAAAGTTTTGAGTTCGGAGGGTTTTGCACATGGCCAAGTTGGTCGGTGCACCGCGGCATAGCTAGATGGCTTGTGTGGAGTTTTGTGAAAAAATGAAATTCGTGGTTTTTGAGATGTGAGGGTTGGAATGGCCTCCAAATGTCCCCAAATGAATACCATGAATTCTTGGTGCACGAAAGTTTTGAGTTCGGAGGGTTTTGCACGATGGCCAAGTGGTCGGTGCACCGCGGCATAGCTAGATGGCTTGTGTGGAGTTTTGTGAAAAAATGAAATTCGTGGTTTTTGAGATGTGAGGGTTGGAATGGCCTCCAAATGTCCCCAAATGAATACCATGAAATTCTTGGTGCACGAAAGTTTTGAGTTCGGAGGGTTTTGCACATGGCCAAGGTTGGCGGTGCACCGCGGCATAGCTAAATGGCTTGGTGGGGAGTTTTGTGAAAAAATGAAATTCGTGGTTTTTGAGATGTGAGGGTTGGAATGGCCTCCAAATGCCCCCAAATGAATACATGAAATTCTTGGTGCACGAAAGTTTTTGAGTTCGGAGGGTTTTGCACATGGCCAAGGTTGGCGGTGCACCACGGCATAGCTAGATGGCTTGGTGGGGAGATTTGTGAAAAAATGAAATTCGTGGTTTTTGAGATGTGAGGGTTGGAAAGGCCTCCAAATGCCCCCAAATGAGTACTGTAAAAGTGTTGGTGCACAAAAGTTTTGAATTGGATGCATTTTGCACTTGGCCAAGTTGGTCGGTGCACCGCGACTAGATAGGTTGGTGCCAAAATTTGTCAAATTTAAGACCTTGGCCAAACTGAATGAAATTTTGTGGGGAGGTTCCTGATATTGTTTAGTGGTGGACTGGAAAAAATGAGGTCGAAATTCGAAGTCTACATGTGCTTTTCTATTTTTCCCGATTTTACACATACCCGGTAAGTAAAAAAAATAAAAAAAATAGTTCCCCTTCGAGAAAAATTATGAAATTTGGTGAGCAAGGAGATACCATTATTCTACGAATTACTGCAAAAAATCGCATCAAAATTCGAAGTATAGCCCGAGATATGGACTTATGTCTGCTCAAAAAAAGTGTATCTACTTGTACAATTTTGCCTTTTGCATATTAACCTCTTATAGGGGGGGAGTGCTCCTTGAGCCGGCCAGCTCCACACTGGCAGGTTTTAAAGGGAGCTTGATGAGGCCTCCCCCCTCACGTGGTGCGTGCGTTAGCATGTTTATCATGGCACAACTAGCCTCTTCATAGTTGTTGAGCTTTATTAATACCAACACACGGTCGTCACTGATCGTTGGTTAGCTCGGCAGCTAGTCCCTCGGATATTGTGGAAAGTTATTTTCATGCCTAGCGATGCTTGACCCTGCGTCACTTGATGTTTCCATTTGCTTGCTTGCCCATGGTAGGTGGGGGGTGGACCGTCTTGTGGTGTGGTGTCTTGCGAACGTGAGGGTGTGTGAGTTGTAATCGAGATGCACTTGCTGGCTGGCTCCATGCCTTGCGTATCGAACGGTCAAGCATGCATCTCTTCCATTTTCACCCGTTGCCTTGGGTGATATTGGTTGATCAGTCCCTGTGTTGCCTACCCACTAGACGGTACTTCTGTGGTTGCTTCGAATTCTATCTTTCCATCACGAAGAGGTGTTGGAGGATCCTAATGTCACGCACGTGTTCCATCTAGTGAAACATCTCAGTGATGCACGTGTTGTGGCTAGTTCTTTTGGATGCGGTGCATTATATGAACTCGGGTTTACTTTAGCGACCCAGTCAACATAATTCGGTTGTGTCCCTTGATTGAGACGTTGTCCTTGAACTTGTTGTGAACAATATCGTTCTTCCACAACCCGTCGTCTTGAGTGCGATGGAAGGCAAATAAGATGTGCTTTGGCATGTCATGCACGTACTCGATTGCGGGAAGTGTGAGAAAGTGTTGTTGACAACCCGTGGGAAATGGAATGTGGCAAATCGTGATGAGCTCTTCGTGGATCTGCGAAGAAGACGACCTTTGGGCCTGTTGGAAACGAGGGAGGCGATGTTGAACTGCGAAGAAGATGGACTTTTGGGTTGTTTGAATCAATGGGAGGCCACGCGAGAACTCCGAATACTATGGACTCTTGGGTTGTTGGAAGCAACGGGAGGCCCCGCTAGAACTCCGAATACTACGGACTCTTGGGTTGTTGGAAGCAAGGGGAGGCCCCGCTA
>NW_028196742.1:22500-25000 GCF_037176805.1 Vigna unguiculata
TTTGAGTTCGGAGGGTTTTGCACATGGCCAAGTTGGTCGGTGCACCGCGGCATAGCTAGATGGCTTGTGTGGAGTTTTGTGAAAAAATGAAATTCGTGGTTTTTGAGATGTGAGGGTTGGAATGGCCTCCAAATGTCCCCAAATGAATACCATGAAATTCTTGGTGCACGAAAGTTTTGAGTTCGGAGGGTTTTGCACATGGCCAAGTTGGTCGGTGCACCGCGGCATAGCTAGATGGCTTGTGTGGAGTTTTGTGAAAAAATGAAATTCGTGGTTTTTGAGATGTGAGGGTTGGAATGGCCTCCAAATGTCCCCAAATGAATACCATGAAATTCTTGGTGCACGAAAGTTTTGAGTTCGGAGGGTTTTGCACATGGCCAAGTTGGTCGGTGCACCGCGGCATAGCTAGATGGCTTGTGTGGAGTTTTGTGAAAAAATGAAATTCGTGGTTTTTGAGATGTGAGGGTTGGAATGGCCTCCAAATGTCCCCAAATGAATACCATGAAATTCTTGGTGCACGAAAGTTTTGAGTTCGGAGGGTTTTGCACATGGCCAAGTTGGTCGGTGCACCGCGGCATAGCTAGATGGCTTGTGTGGAGTTTTGTGAAAAAATGAAATTCGTGGTTTTTGAGATGTGAGGGTTGGAATGGCCTCCAAATGTCCCCAAATGAATACCATGAAATTCTTGGTGCACGAAAGTTTTGAGTTCGGAGGGTTTTGCACATGGCCAAGTTGGTCGGTGCACCGCGGCATAGCTAGATGGCTTGTGTGGAGTTTTGTGAAAAAATGAAATTCGTGGTTTTTGAGATGTGAGGGTTGGAATGGCCTCCAAATGTCCCCAAATGAATACCATGAAATTCTTGGTGCACGAAAGTTTTGAGTTCGGAGGGTTTTGCACATGGCCAAGGTTGGCGGTGCACCGCGGCATAGCTAAATGGCTTGGTGGGGAGTTTTGTGAAAAAATGAAATTCGTGGTTTTTGAGATGTGAGGGTTGGAATGGCCTCCAAATGCCCCCAAATGAATACCATGAAATTCTTGGTGCACGAAAGTTTTGAGTTCGGAGGGTTTTGCACATGGCCAAGGTTGGCGGTGCACCACGGCATAGCTAGATGGCTTGGTGGGGAGATTTGTGAAAAAATGAAATTCGTGGTTTTTGAGATGTGAGGGTTGGAAAGGCCTCCAAATGCCCCCAAATGAGTACTGTAAAAGTGTTGGTGCACAAAAGTTTTGAATTGGATGCATTTTGCACTTGGCCAAGTTGGTCGGTGCACCGCGACTAGATAGGTTGGTGCCAAAATTTGTCAAATTTAAGACCTTGGCCAAACTGAATGAAATTTTGTGGGGAGGTTCCTGATATTGTTTAGTGGTGGACTGGAAAAAATGAGGTCGAAATTCGAAGTCTACATGTGCTTTTCTATTTTTCCCGATTTTACACATACCCGGTAAGTAAAAAAAATAAAAAAAATAGTTCCCCTTCGAGAAAAATTATGAAATTTGGTGAGCAAGGAGATACCATTATTCTACGAATTACTGCAAAAAATCGCATCAAAATTCGAAGTATAGCCCGAGATATGGACTTATGTCTGCTCAAAAAAAGTGTATCTACTTGTACAATTTTGCCTTTTGCATATTAACCTCTTATAGGGGTGGAGTGCTTCTTGAGCCGGCCAGCTCCACACTGGCAGGTTTTAAAGGGAGCTTGATGAGGCCTCCCCCCTCACGTGGTGCGTGCGTTAGCATGTTTATCATGGCACAACTAGCCTCTTCATAGTTGTTGAGCTTTATTAATACCAACACACGGTCGTCACTGATCGTTGGTTAGCTCGGCAGCTAGTCCCTCGGATATTGTGGAAAGTTATTTTCATGCCTAGCGATGCTTGACCCTGCGTCACTTGATGTTTCCATTTGCTTGCTTGCCCATGGTAGGTGGGGGGTGGACCGTCTTGTGGTGTGGTGTCTTGCGAACGTGAGGGTGTGTGAGTTGTAATCGAGATGCACTTGCTGGCTGGCTCCATGCCTTGCGTATCGAACGGTCAAGCATGCATCTCTTCCATTTTCACCCGTTGCCTTGGGTGATATTGGTTGATCAGTCCCTGTGTTGCCTACCCACTAGACGGTACTTCTGTGGTTGCTTCGAATTCTATCTTTCCATCACGAAGAGGTGTTGGAGGATCCTAATGTCACGCACGTGTTCCATCTAGTGAAACATCTCAGTGATGCACGTGTTGTGGCTAGTTCTTTTGGATGCGGTGCATTATATGAACTCGGGTTTACTTTAGCGACCCAGTCAACATAATTCGGTTGTGTCCCTTGATTGAGACGTTGTCCTTGAACTTGTTGTGAACAATATCGTTCTTCCACAACCCGTCGTCTTGAGTGCGATGGAAGGCAAATAAGATGTGCTTTGGCATGTCATGCACGTACTCGATTGCGGGAAGTGTGAGAAAGTGTTGTTGACAACCCGTGGGAAATGGAATGTGGCAAATCGTGATGAGCTCT
>NW_028196742.1:45000-47500 GCF_037176805.1 Vigna unguiculata
AAATGTCCCCAAATGAATACCATGAAATTCTTGGTGCACGAAAGTTTTGAGTTCGGAGGGTTTTGCACATGGCCAAGGTTGGCGGTGCACCGCGGCATAGCTAAATGGCTTGGTGGGGAGTTTTGTGAAAAAATGAAATTCGTGGTTTTTGAGATGTGAGGGTTGGAATGGCCTCCAAATGCCCCCAAATGAATACCATGAAATTCTTGGTGCACGAAAGTTTTGAGTTCGGAGGGTTTTGCACATGGCCAAGGTTGGCGGTGCACCACGGCATAGCTAGATGGCTTGGTGGGGAGATTTGTGAAAAAATGAAATTCGTGGTTTTTGAGATGTGAGGGTTGGAAAGGCCTCCAAATGCCCCCAAATGAGTACTGTAAAAGTGTTGGTGCACAAAAGTTTTGAATTGGATGCATTTTGGACTTGGCCAAGTTGGTCGGTGCACCGCGACTAGATAGGTTGGTGCCAAAATTTGTCAAATTTAAGACCTTGGCCAAACTGAATGAAATTTTGTGGGGAGGTTCCTGATATTGTTTAGTGGTGGACTGGAAAAAATGAGGTCGAAATTCGAAGTCTACATGTGCTTTTCTATTTTTCCCGATTTTACACATACCCGGTAAGTAAAAAAAATAAAAAAAATAGTTCCCCTTCGAGAAAAATTATGAAATTTGGTGAGCAAGGAGATACCATTATTCTACGAATTACTGCAAAAAATCGCATCAAAATTCGAAGTATAGCCCGAGATATGGACTTATGTCTGCTCAAAAAAAGTGTATCTACTTGTACAATTTTGCCTTTTGCATATTAACCTCTTATAGGGGGGGAGTGCTCCTTGAGCCGGCCAGCTCCACACTGGCAGGTTTTAAAGGGAGCTTGATGAGGCCTCCCCCCTCACGTGGTGCGTGCGTTAGCATGTTTATCATGGCACAACTAGCCTCTTCATAGTTGTTGAGCTTTATTAATACCAACACACGGTCGTCACTGATCGTTGGTTAGCTCGGCAGCTAGTCCCTCGGATATTGTGGAAAGTTATTTTCATGCCTAGCGATGCTTGACCCTGCGTCACTTGATGTTTCCATTTGCTTGCTTGCCCATGGTAGGTGGGGGGTGGACCGTCTTGTGGTGTGGTGTCTTGCGAACGTGAGGGTGTGTGAGTTGTAATCGAGATGCACTTGCTGGCTGGCTCCATGCCTTGCGTATCGAACGGTCAAGCATGCATCTCTTCCATTTTCACCCGTTGCCTTGGGTGATATTGGTTGATCAGTCCCTGTGTTGCCTACCCACTAGACGGTACTTCTGTGGTTGCTTCGAATTCTATCTTTCCATCACGAAGAGGTGTTGGAGGATCCTAATGTCACGCACGTGTTCCATCTAGTGAAACATCTCAGTGATGCACGTGTTGTGGCTAGTTCTTTTGGATGCGGTGCATTATATGAACTCGGGTTTACTTTAGCGACCCAGTCAACATAATTCGGTTGTGTCCCTTGATTGAGACGTTGTCCTTGAACTTGTTGTGAACAATATCGTTCTTCCACAACCCGTCGTCTTGAGTGCGATGGAAGGCAAATAAGATGTGCTTTGGCATGTCATGCACGTACTCGATTGCGGGAAGTGTGAGAAAGTGTTGTTGACAACCCGTGGGAAATGGAATGTGGCAAATCGTGATGAGCTCTTCGTGGATCTGCGAAGAAGACGACCTTTGGGCCTGTTGGAAACGAGGGAGGCGATGTTGAACTGCGAAGAAGATGGACTTTTGGGTTGTTTGAATCAATGGGAGGCCACGCGAGAACTCCGAATACTATGGACTCTTGGGTTGTTGGAAGCAACGGGAGGCCCCGCTAGAACTCCGAATACTACGGACTCTTGGGTTGTTGGAAGCAAGGGGAGGCCCCGCTAGAACTCCGAATACTATGGACTCTTGGGTTGTTGGAAGCAAGGGGAGGTCCCGCTAGAACTCCGAATACTACGGACTCTTGGGTTGTTGGAAGCAAGGGGAGGCCCCGCTAGAACTCCGAATACTATGGACTCTTGGGTTGTTGGAAGCAAGGGGAGGCCCCGCTAGAACTCCGAATACTATGGACTCTTGGGTTGTTGGCAACGACAACTTGGGGGGATGACACTGGAAAAGAGTGAACTAGGCCAAACTGCGAACAAGGCAACTTGGGGGGATGACACTGGAAAAGAGTGAACTAGGCCAAACTGCGAACAAGGCAACTTGGGGGGATGATGCTGGAAAAGAGTGAACTAGACCGAACTGCGAACAAGGCAACTTGGGGGGATGACGCTGGAAAAGAGTGAACTAGGCCGAACTGCGAACAAGACAACTTGGGGGGATGATGCTGGAAAAGAGTGAACTAGGCCGAACTGCGCCCAAGGCAACTTGGGGGGATGACGCTGGAAAAGAGTGAACTTGGCCAAACTGCGAGGAGGGCAACTTAGAGGAAAGTTGGAAACGAGGGAGACTTAGCCGAACTGCGAAGAAGGCAGGTTTTTGGGAAGTTGG
>NW_028196742.1:67500-70859 GCF_037176805.1 Vigna unguiculata
GTGAAAAAATGAAATTCGTGGTTTTTGAGGTGTGAGGGTTGGAATGGCCTCCAAATGTCCCCAAATGAATACCATGAAATTCTTGGTGCACGAAAGTTTTGAGTTCGGAGGGTTTTGCACATGGCCAAGTTGGTCGGTGCACCGCGGCATAGCTAGATGGCTTGTGTGGAGTTTTGTGAAAAAATGAAATTCGTGGTTTTTGAGGTGTGAGGGTTGGAATGGCCTCCAAATGCCCCCAAATGAATACCATGAAATTCTTGGTGCACGAAAGTTTTGAGTTCGGAGGGTTTTGCACATGGCCAAGTTGGTCGGTGCACCGCGGCATAGCTAGAAGGCTTGGTGGGAGTTTTGTGAAAAAATGAAATTCGTGGTTTTTGAGGTGTGAGGGTTGGAATGGCCTCCAAATGTCCCCAAATGAATACCATGAAATTCTTGGTGCACGAAAGTTTTGAGTTCGGAGGGTTTTGCACATGGCCAAGTTGGTCGGTGCACCGCGGCATAGCTAGATGGCTTGTGTGGAGTTTTGTGAAAAAATGAAATTCGTGGTTTTTGAGGTGTGAGGGTTGGAATGGCCTCCAAATGTCCCCAAATGAATACCATGAAATTCTTGGTGCACGAAAGTTTTGAGTTCGGAGGGTTTTGCACATGGCCAAGTTGGTCGGTGCACCGCGGCATAGCTAGATGGCTTGTGTGGAGTTTTGTGAAAAAATGAAATTCGTGGTTTTTGAGATGTGAGGGTTGGAATGGCCTCCAAATGTCCCCAAATGAATACCATGAAATTCTTGGTGCACGAAAGTTTTGAGTTCGGAGGGTTTTGCACATGGCCAAGTTGGTCGGTGCAACCGCGGCATAGCTAGATGGCTTGTGTGGAGTTTTGTGAAAAAATGAAATTCGTGGTTTTTGAGATGTGAGGGTTGGAATGGCCTCCAAATGTCCCCAAATGAATACCATGAAATTCTTGGTGCACGAAAGTTTTGAGTTCGGAGGGTTTTGCACATGGCCAAGGTTGGCGGTGCACCGCGGCATAGCTAAATGGCTTGGTGGGGAGTTTTGTGAAAAAATGAAATTCGTGGTTTTTGAGATGTGAGGGTTGGAATGGCCTCCAAATGCCCCCAAATGAATACCATGAAATTCTTGGTGCACGAAAGTTTTGAGTTCGGAGGGTTTTGCACATGGCCAAGGTTGGCGGTGCACCACGGCATAGCTAGATGGCTTGGTGGGGAGATTTGTGAAAAATGAAATTCGTGGTTTTTGAGATGTGAGGGTTGGAAAGGCCCTCCAAATGCCCCCAAATGAGTACTCGTAAAAGTGTTGGTGCACAAAAGTTTTGAATTGGATGCATTTTGCACTTGGCCAAGTTGGTCGGTGCACCGCGACTAGATAGGTTGGTGCCAAAATTTGTCAAATTTAAGACCTTGGCCAAACTGAATGAAATTTTGTGGGGAGGTTCCTGATATTGTTTAGTGGTGGACTGGAAAAAATGAGGTCGAAATTCGAAGTCTACATGTGCTTTTCTATTTTTCCCCGATTTTACACATACCCGGTAAGTAAAAAAAATAAAAAAAAATAGTTCCCCTTCGAGAAAAATTATGAAATTTGGTGAGCAAGGAGATACCATTATTCTACGAATTACTGCAAAAAATCGCATCAAAATTCGAAGTATAGCCCGAGATATGGACTTATGTCTGCTCAAAAAAAGTGTATCTACTTGTACAATTTTGCCTTTTGCATATTAACCTCTTATAGGGGGGGAGTGCTCCTTGAGCCGGCCAGCTCCACACTGGCAGGTTTTAAAGGGAGCTTGATGAGGCCTCCCCCCTCACGTGGTGCGTGCGTTAGCATGTTTATCATGGCACAACTAGCCTCTTCATAGTTGTTGAGCTTTATTAATACCAACACACGGTCGTCACTGATCGTTGGTTAGCTCGGCAGCTAGTCCCTCGGATATTGTGGAAAGTTATTTTCATGCCTAGCGATGCTTGACCCTGCGTCACTTGATGTTTCCATTTGCTTGCTTGCCCATGGTAGGTGGGGGGTGGACCGTCTTGTGGTGTGGTGTCTTGCGAACGTGAGGGTGTGTGAGTTGTAATCGAGATGCACTTGCTGGCTGGCTCCATGCCTTGCGTATCGAACGGTCAAGCATGCATCTCTTCCATTTTCACCCGTTGCCTTGGGTGATATTGGTTGATCAGTCCCTGTGTTGCCTACCCACTAGACGGTACTTCTGTGGTTGCTTCGAATTCTATCTTTCCATCACGAAGAGGTGTTGGAGGATCCTAATGTCACGCACGTGTTCCATCTAGTGAAACATCTCAGTGATGCACGTGTTGTGGCTAGTTCTTTTGGATGCGGTGCATTATATGAACTCGGGTTTACTTTAGCGACCCAGTCAACATAATTCGGTTGTGTCCCTTGATTGAGACGTTGTCCTTGAACTTGTTGTGAACAATATCGTTCTTCCACAACCCGTCGTCTTGAGTGCGATGGAAGGCAAATAAGATGTGCTTTGGCATGTCATGCACGTACTCGATTGCGGGAAGTGTGAGAAAGTGTTGTTGACAACCCGTGGGAAATGGAATGTGGCAAATCGTGATGAGCTCTTCGTGGATCTGCGAAGAAGACGACCTTTGGGCCTGTTGGAAACGAGGGAGGCGATGTTGAACTGCGAAGAAGATGGACTTTTGGGTTGTTTGAATCAATGGGAGGCCACGCGAGAACTCCGAATACTATGGACTCTTGGGTTGTTGGAAGCAACGGGAGGCCCCGCTAGAACTCCGAATACTACGGACTCTTGGGTTGTTGGAAGCAAGGGGAGGCCCCGCTAGAACTCCGAATACTATGGACTCTTGGGTTGTTGGAAGCAAGGGGAGGTCCCGCTAGAACTCCGAATACTACGGACTCTTGGGTTGTTGGAAGCAAGGGGAGGCCCCGCTAGAACTCCGAATACTATGGACTCTTGGGTTGTTGGAAAGCAAGGGGAGGCCCCGCTAGAACTCCGAATACTATGGACTCTTGGGTTGTTGGCAACGACAACTTGGGGGGATGACACTGGAAAAGAGTGAACTAGGCCAAACTGCGAACAAGGCAACTTGGGGGGGATGACACTGGAAAAGAGTGAACTAGGCCAAACTGCGAACAAGGCAACTTGGGGGGATGATGCTGGAAAAGAGTGAACTAGACCGAACTGCGAACAAGGCAACTTGGGGGGATGACGCTGGAAAAGAGTGAACTAGGCCGAACTGCGAACAAGACAACTTGGGGGGATGATGCTGGAAAAGAGTGAACTAGGCCGAACTGCGCCCAAGGCAACTTGGGGGGATGACGCTGGAAAAGAGTGAACTTGGCCAAACTGCGAGGAG
>NW_028196743.1:0-15000 GCF_037176805.1 Vigna unguiculata
ATTCCTTGTCGGTTCTCTGTAAAATACTCGTTTGGGCGGGGACTTCCAAATACATCGTAAGCTAGACCTGTACTGACAAATAACCAACCTGCAATGAATAGGGAGGGTATAGTAATGCTATGAATAATCCAGTATCGGATACTGGTAATAATATCAGCAAAAGAACGTTCTCCTGTGCTTCCAGACATCTTGAACTCCACATATTCTTGTACAGTCAAAAGGGGGGGATCGAGTCCATAAAAGACGAGATCAGTAAGGCGAAATTTACTGAAATAGAATCCTTGTTAGATCGTCCATTTTGTACCAACGGTGTCTTTTGAGTATACCGAATCAGTATAGCTATCCTTCTTCTAACAGAGCAATGAAATTTCACAATCAGTGTAAAATTTTAGTACTAGATTTTTTTCTTCTTTTTTCATTGATTGTCTCTATGTAGTCAAAAATCCGATAGAAAATTTTGCAAAGTTTGGGTATATAAAAATTTTTTTTATATTAAATTTTTAGAGTAATAGTATAAAAGGAAGGTTCTTAACATTTCAAATTATTAGTTTTGGATTAGAAACTAAAGATCCATTAAAATCGGAATATGAGAAAAGGGTTTCTAATAATTAATAAAGTAGATAATTCATAAAGTAGATTTTCTATTTTAATAATTCAATTATTGCCAAATCAATAAATATATTTTTTGTGGTTGTTGAAGATCTTTTTTTCTATTTTCTTCTACATTAATTCAAAGTGAAATAAAATGAAATAACAGAGTTATTATTCTTTGTTTGAATATTCATAATTTTTCTTTTCTTTTTCCAATATAAACAGAATTCTATTGGATATCTATAGAATAATACTAAATATTTTCATTAGATCAGTTTACTTAATTCCTGAGTTGATTAAGAAGTATGTTGATTTGAAATCACAGGATGGGTAGATGTAACAGATGAGGAATTTATTTCTAAATTATGTTACTCTATTTCTTTTTTTTTTTTTCGTCTCTAATAATTGAATTTATTGAGGAATTGCCAATTTTGAATTGTATCTTTCAAGTAGTTTTTATCTTCTTTTTTCTCTCAAAAATGGAAATTTAGGGAAGTGCTTTATAAACATATGTATAAAAAGAACGAACATATTTCATTTAGTTTCTATATGCCCACTATCACTAGTTATTTCGGTTTTTTACTATCGGTTTTAATTATAACCTCGTCTCTATTTATTGGTCTTAGTAAAATACGACTTATTTGATTTGTAATTTTGAGAGGAATAGTAAATTTTGGTATAAGACATTCTAGAATTCCTTACTATGTCAATTTACAATTCTCGATCGTTGAGATTTATGATCAATACAGATTTATGTTTAAGGCTAGATATTATATTACCTTTCTTTTTACTTTTCGAACAAATAAAAATGATTGAAGTTTTTCTATTTGGAATCGTGTTAGGTTTAATTCCTATTACTTTGGCTGGATTATTTGTAACTGCATATTTACAATACCGACGAGGTGATCAGTTGGATCTTTGATTCATTAATGTCTCTTTTTTTGTGATTCCCTATTTATTTAGTTTAATCCTAATCGACAAGGATAAAATTCAGACTTTCTTTTGAATGTTCAATTATTTCAGTGTAATTATCAGGCGAATAATACTAGAATCACGCTCTGTAGGATTTGAACCTACGACATCGGGTTTTGGAGACCCGCGTTCTGCCGAACTGAACTAAGAGCGTTTTGTTTTCATAAAATTATATGATCCAAATCCATTTTGCATATAGATATTCAGTATGTATGTTCAATTGGAATTCGTCTTCACAGGTTCCCGGTTTATTGCTCATCTCATAGAATATGGAATATTATAGAATACGGAATATCATAGAATAAGTAATTGTTAGGGATAGGGATGACAGGATTTGAACCCGTGACATTTTGTACCCAAAACAAACGCGCTACCAAGCTGCGCTACATCCCTTTTCCATTTGTTTATAGTGTTATTGTAAAGAATCTTTGTCTTGTTTTCCACATTTTTCTCTGTTGATATATATCAACAGAGAAAAAATACTTAAATAATAAAAAGAAAGGAGGATTTGAAATGCGAGATCTAAAAACATATCTTTCCGTGGCACCAGTAGTAAGTACTTTATGGTTCGGGGCTTTGGCGGGTCTATTGATAGAGATCAATCGTTTTTTTCCAGATGCATTGATATTCCCCTTTTTTTAATTTTAGTTATTGACACGGGAAGGGGTGAAGAAGATGAAAGGTCCAATTATATATTAAATATGTGTAATTAACCTACTCTTCTTTTTTTTTTTTTTAGGAAAGATAAAGACGAAAGATTAAATTGGCCTCATTGAAATTCGGAGTGACACTCGGGATCGGGATCTGGTCCAGGCTTCAATGGAATTGAATTATTAATTCAATTCCTATGAAAAAGAAAGTGAAAGCAGAAATCCATAGGTTGGGGCAACAATATCATAAAAAATACTTTAAAAAAACGAAAATACTGGCAATTTGAAACGAAATATAGTTACAGATCCTTGTATTCTTTTTGTACTAGATTCAATTAAATTGGAACGAAATCTTTCATAATTTTTCGAATTCTTCTTTTTTATCTTATCTTAGTTGTTTTCATCTTTTTCTTAGATTCTTAGATTCGAATCCGAAAAGAGTTATAAGTGAATTAAAAACCCAAAGGAGGGTCATGTCCAAGGGTAAAGATATCCGAGTAAGTGTTCTTTTGGAAGGTACTGGTTGTGATAAAAAGAGTCTAAATAAGGAATAAAGCGGTATTTCTAGATAGATTACTAACAAGAATCGACACAATACGCCTAGTCGATTGGAATTGAGAAAATGATGTCCCCGTCGTTATATAACAACATATGCTAAAGAAGAAAAAAAATACAAATCCTTTATTATAATTATATTTATTTAAATCAATGTTATTTTTGGAATAGGAATAAATAAACTATGGAAAAACCTAAGCGACTCTTTATTAAATCCAAGCGATCTTTTCGTAGACGTTTGCCCCCGATTCAATCGGGGGACCGAATTGATTATAAAAACATGGGTTTAATTTGTCGATTTATTAGTGAACAAGGAAAAATATTATCTAGACGTGTAAATAGATTGACCTTAAAACAACAACGATTAATTACTGTTGCTATAAAACAAGCTCGTATTTTATCTTCGTTACCTTTTCTTAATAACGAAAAACAATTTGAAAAAAGCGAGTCGACTGCTAAAATTACTCCTTTAAGAAAAAAAAATAGAAATTAAAAATTCGAAATCCAATTTGAATTTAGATTCGAATTAAACATGGATTGATGTTTTGTTCAAAATTAGGATAATTCCATTTGATTTTTTTGTTGGAATAAAAAAGATAATAGGTAACGAAGAATAATTTTTTAAGCATGGTTGTTTATTTTGATAGCTTTATCGTATGATAAAGCTATCAAAATAAACAAATTTCTAGTCTATACCTTCCTGCAGTAAATAAGGGGTTTTAAGTTTTTATGATATTATCGGCAATCATAAAAAGACAATTCTCTTTTAATATAGCAATTTGTGCAACTATTTTACGATTAAGAAGCAATTGCTTGGTGTATAGACTATTCATTAAATTATTATAAATATAAGATACTTTTTGATTCTCGCGAATTACTGCATTTATTCGACTAATCCATAAACCACGAAAATCTCTTTTTTTCCTATCTCTATCCCGATGAGCCGAAACTAAAGCTTTCAATTTCTGTTGAGTAATAGTTCGGGTAAGTCTTGAATGAGCTCCGCGAAAACTTGATACGAATAAACGAATTTTTGTCCTCCGTTTGTGAGCTATATATCCTCGTTTAATTCTGGTCATTTAATAAATGATATTTTCAGGAATAACTTTTTCATTTTTCAGTTATTCTTTTTTTCTTCCTAGTCTATTAATAACAAAAATGGATTCTTCCGATGTATAAAAAAAAATTCCAACGGCTCTTGCTACTATAACCGCCCCAACCACGATTTTTTATATTAAACATTTAACCTCAAAATCAGAAATTGTATAGATACTAGATATCAAATAAAATAAAAATAGTAAATGAAATAGGACACATATTTTTATAATGAATTGGTGGGTTCCTTCGTTTCTATGATTTTTTTTAGAAATGACCAGGTCCTCTCTATACACCGGAGCCTTTTTATTTTCATTTTTGATTCATTTAATGAATGTTATTGTTAACTTGTACAGTTCACACTCTGTGGCTCTACCCATGCAATATTGAGTAAGTAGGTTTTTTCACAACCAAATCTAATTCTATAGTAACGGTATTTAATTATGAAAATTTGCTGGGTAGCTGACCCTCTTATTCCATTCTTACAAAATCCATCAAAATACATTCATTAAGGACATACTTTATTTTTAATTGAAATAGTATTTTCTCCGCTTAACGGGTAACTTTTTTTTGTTACCGATGGGAAAGTCCTTCTCATATGAAATTGCAAATGTGTATTATTGGTTTTGCACCAATCGAAACCATAAATTTTATACAAGATAGAAGAATGTAAAGAATTATATAATTATATAGAAAAGAATTATATATTAAGTTAAGATAGTGTGAATGTAGTTTTTGCATTCACACTATCTTAACTGATTACCAATACTGAAAAATTTTAATTTGTTTTTTCTTAGTATTTAAGCTGAACGAGTCGCACATACACCCTGGTACACGTTCCTCGACGTTGAGGGCATCCCCGAAGAGCTGGGGATTTTGTGACGTTTCGGATTGGCTGTCTTGTGTTTCTAATAAGTTGTTTCATAGTTGGCATGGTAAGTCGTACTATATATATCTATATTTTTGTATAATGAGCAGGTTTAGATCTATCCTAACCGTGAATTACTTATATTCTATATTCCTTATTTATAGCCTATATTAATTATATATACTATATTAATAGATTAACTCTTAGAGATTTTATTTTAAAATGTAAAGTAAGATAGAGTAAAAAATTAAATTTCCAATCTTGTATTTAATTAGAATAACCTTTGCCACCAATTTTTTATTCAACTGCTACAAGATCTACAATTCCATGAGCTTGGGCTTCTGCTGCTGACATAAAAACATCCCTTTCCATGTCTTCCGATATAACCCATAAAGGTTTGCCCGTTCTTTGTACATAAACCCTTGTGATAGTTTCACGCATTTTCAGTAGCTCTTCCGCTTCCAGGACAAATTCTCCCGCTTGTGCCTCATAAAAAGAACTAGCAGGTTGGTGGATCATTACCCTGATTATATCACTTAAGTAGTATTTCCCTTATCTTGATAAATCTTTTTAGAATTCTTTTTACTATATTGGTAGATTGCTAAAGATTGTCTTTATTCCCAAAATAAAGGTAACAGAAAAGGGACAAAGACAAATAAGATAAAGGGCAAAAAGTATATTCAATAACCGTACAAGCATTTTCTGCGTATTGATGCATACGGCTTTTGTACTTATGCAATTCATTTTTTCCTCTATGGATAGAGTAGAGTATTTTCTTCGATGAATTTTGTTTCTACATTTACAAATTTCTTTTTTTCTATCAAAGAAAAAAGAAGTACAAAATCTACTAGGTCTTTTGGATCCGGATCCTTAAATAATAAACAATAGAATAACCAACTTTCTTTTTGAATCTATTTTTAAATACTACGATGGTTCCGTTGTTTTTTATATCATTTTGGTATTCAACAATCCAAAAGTTTCTTTTTTTTTTCATATATTAAGTTTTCTTCTGATTCAAATAAAAATTGTTACAAGCTTTCTGGTATGAAAAAAAACAAAAAAGTATGCGACACTACTAAAATGAAACTAGGTTTCTTATAGATCAGATAAAATGGAAAATACCCTCTTTTTCATACTACTCTTTCTATATATAATTAAATGATTCAAAAAAATTGCATATGGAATTCAAAATACCATGCTATTATTACTTTGGTTTTTATGGCGAAGGTATAGTATATATAGATAGATATCTATTCTATATATTCTCAAAGAAAAGAATCATTGGCGCCAAGCGTGAGGAAATGCAAGACGTTTGGTAATTGTGCCTCCTGCCAAAAGAAAGGATCCCATTGAAGCAGCTAATCCCAGACATACTGTCTGTACATCTGGTTGTACAAATTGCATAGTATCATAAATAGCTATTCCAGGTATTACCCACCCCCCCGGAGAGTTTATAAACAGAGACAATTCTTTATTCTCTTTCTCTATGCTCAGATATATCATAATACTAATAAGTTGATTCGATATTTCACTATCAACATCTTGACCTAAAAAAAGTAATCTTTCTCGATAAAGTCGATTGATTAGGATTCCATTTTTTCCTTAAAAGCCGTACATGCACCTTTTGATGCATACAGTTCATCAAAAATTATATAAGCAAAAAAGGAATCAATGTGTCGATTTTAATCTTTCTCTTTTTCTAATGGATTTCTTCGAACTAAAAAAAAAGAAGAATATACTTAATTTAGTGAACTATCTTCTCATTGATGTATTGCTTTCATCGAGATCGAAGCCGAATCACAATGTAATTTTCTTGTTTCTGAATGGACTTTTTCAATTCTTTTAGGTTTCTTTTCTACTCTGAGTAAAGATCTGCCCGATTTGGATTTGCACATATAGAACAAATAGTCCAAAACTATGTATTTTTGTTAGAACTTCTTCCTTTTCTGAATTTATTAATGTTTTTTGTAAAATACAATATATAGATATGATAGAAGTAGTGATCGTAGAAATATTACCAATTGGTTTTTTCTACACAGAGCCTGGGTACTTGATTTTATTGGTCCAATTAAGCCAACCATAAATTATTCATAATTTCGAGTAATAATCTGGAAATTTTATCTAAAAATGAAAAAATCGATAGAATAGTACTTCATTACACTTCACGCTCCCCATTTTTTTATCTTTATGATTTCATCATTCTCTTTTGGGGGTGAAAGCGGGGATATCTCGATCGGGGGAGAAAACGGGTAAATCCCATATAACCTACTATATCTGACAAGTCGCACTATATATCAACCCAAGATGCATCTTTATCCCCGGGGGTTCGAAAGGGTACTCTTGGAACACCAATGGGCATAAAATGGACAAATAATAAAGTCATATATCTCACTTTAGTGTGGAAACGTAAGAATTAGCTTATCGTGTTAAAAAAGATTTACTTGATTTTATATTAATATTGCTTTTTTTTATAAAAAAGAAGACTAAATAAAGTCGAGTTGTTATAAATGGGTCATTGGGGTGATAAGCGAATATGTCTGCATTTACTTATTTAAATAGTCATAGAGAAAGTTGTCAACCCCTTTCGTCTCCCCACCATTGCGTATTGTTACTTATCCGGTATAGAATAAATCTGTTTCTTTGATTTCGACAAATATGATTGTTCCATTTTCCAAGAGAATCTACTGAAAGGCTATATTCATTTTTTTCCAGTGCAATAAAGTTACATAGTGTCTATTTTTTGTTGAAGGGGTATTTTTTCATGGGTTTACCTTGGTATCGTGTTCATACTGTTGTTTTAAATGATCCGGGCCGTTTGCTTTCTGTTCATATAATGCACACAGCTCTAGTTGCTGGTTGGGCCGGTTCGATGGCTCTATATGAATTAGCAGTTTTTGATCCCTCTGATCCTGTTCTTGATCCAATGTGGAGACAGGGTATGTTCGTTATACCTTTCATGACTCGTTTAGGAATAACTAATTCGTGGGGCGGTTGGAATATCACAGGAGGGGCTATAACGAATCCGGGTATTTGGAGTTACGAAGGTGTGGCCGGAGCACATATAGTGTTTTCAGGCTTGTGCTTTTTAGCGGCTATTTGGCATTGGGTTTATTGGGATCTAGAAATCTTTTGTGATGAACGTACTGGAAAACCTTCTTTGGATTTGCCAAAAATTTTTGGAATTCATTTATTTCTTGCAGGGGTGGCTTGTTTTGGTTTTGGCGCATTTCATGTAACAGGATTGTATGGTCCCGGAATATGGGTGTCTGATCCTTATGGACTAACTGGAAGGATACAATCCGTAAATCCCGCGTGGGGTGTGGAAGGTTTTGATCCTTTTGTTCCGGGGGGGATAGCTTCTCATCATATTGCGGCAGGAACGTTGGGCATATTAGCGGGTCTTTTCCATCTTAGTGTGCGTCCACCCCAACGTCTGTATAAAGGATTACGTATGGGAAATATTGAAACTGTCCTTTCTAGCAGTATTGCTGCTGTCTTTTTTGCAGCTTTTGTCGTTGCTGGAACTATGTGGTATGGTTCAGCAACAACCCCCATTGAATTATTTGGTCCTACTCGGTATCAATGGGATCAGGGATACTTCCAGCAAGAAATATATCGAAGAGTTGGTGCTGGGCTAGCCGAAAATCAAAATTTATCAGAAGCTTGGTCTAAAATTCCTGAAAAATTAGCTTTTTATGATTACATCGGAAATAATCCAGCAAAAGGGGGGTTATTTAGAGCTGGTTCAATGGACAATGGAGATGGAATAGCCGTCGGTTGGTTAGGACATCCCATTTTTCGAGATAAAGAAGGACATGAGCTTTTTGTACGTCGTATGCCTACTTTTTTTGAAACATTTCCAGTTGTTTTAGTAGATGGGGACGGAATTGTTAGAGCCGATGTTCCTTTTCGAAGAGCAGAATCGAAATATAGTGTCGAACAAGTAGGTGTAACTGTTGAGTTCTATGGTGGTGAGCTTAATGGAGTAAGTTATAGTGATCCCGCTACTGTGAAAAAATATGCTAGACGTGCTCAATTGGGGGAAATTTTTGAATTAGATCGTGCTACTTTGAAATCAGATGGTGTTTTTCGTAGCAGTCCAAGGGGTTGGTTTACTTTTGGGCATGCTTCATTTGCTCTGCTATTCTTTTTCGGGCACATTTGGCATGGTTCTAGAACTTTGTTCAGAGATGTTTTTGCTGGTATCGACCCAGATTTAGATGCTCAAGTAGAATTTGGAGCATTCCAAAAACTTGGAGATCCAACTACAAGAAGACAGGTAGTATAACATTCTTTTGTTCTTTTCTACTTTTTTATAATTTTGAATTTCATATAAAGAACTAGATAAATCTTGATTGGAATCATTGCATTTATTCTTTTTTTTCTTTTCGAAAAGAGCCCCACCCCAAGAAACAGGTATGAAAGCTATAATTGTAAACCACGATTAAATTTATGGAAGCTTTGGTTTATACATTCCTCTTAGTCTCAACTTTAGGAATTATTTTTTTCGCGATTTTTTTTAGAGAACCTCCTAAAGTTCCGACGAAAAAGGTCAAATAATTTTTTATTATCTTAATTGAAGTAATGAGCCCCCAATAGGGAGGGCGCATTACTTCAACTAGTCCCCATGTTCTTCAAATGGATCTCTTAGTTGTTGGGAGGGTTGCCCAAAGGCAGTATATAAGGCATACCCAGTAAAACTTACAAGTAAACCAGATATAGAGATGGCAATTAGAGTTGCTGTTTCCATTATTTTAATTCTAAAGTTTCCAGATCACAATAGATCTATAGGATAAGATCCTTATATTTACAGCGGAATGGTATACAAAGTCAACAGATCTAAATGAATAAAAAAGAGTATTTATGGCTACGCAAACCGTTGAGGATAATTCTAGATCTGGTCCAAGACGAACTGTTGTAGGGAATTTATTGAAACCTTTAAATTCAGAATATGGTAAAGTAGCCCCGGGGTGGGGAACTACTCCTTTGATGGGTGTTGCAATGGCTCTATTTGCGATATTTCTATCTATTATTTTGGAGATTTATAATTCGTCCATTTTATTGGACGGAATTTCTATCAATTAGATTCACAAGAATCGAGTAATTAGTTTATAGAAAGTGAAGCCTTTAGGTTTCTTATTGTTTCTTAGTCTATTCCATGTTGATGTGGTAGTTTGATCGTAGAATTTCTTTGTTTCTGTATTTCCGGAATATGAGTGTGTGACTTGTTTTAATTGGTCCTATTGAAAGTACAGAACATAAAATGGGTCTGTCATCTTGATATAGATGGTTTTATTCCGTCAGATATTTAATCTAGTATCTGGAGCACGGAATATAGAAAATAGATTCTAAAAATCTTAATACTATGATTCATACTAAATATTTAGACCTCGCAACTGGATTTAAAAACCTTTTCAAAGAGTTCTAAAAATATATTGAAAAATTTTGATTCTTTCAAGCTTCTCCAGTTTGTCTTTATTTTGAGCAAAGGACAAACCTTTCCTTGAATTTTTTCATTATATTTTATCTATTCATTGAAGAAGTGATGATCCAGCAATTCTTACTCAGGGAATTTTTGGACTTCGATTAAAAATTGTTTTGAATCATCGTGGTTCTAGTATGAATCTGAGGTTTTTTTTATTCATTCATATGGTCCTAACAAGAGAATCCTTATCAATAATAAAAATTCAAGAATAAAGAAGACAGCAGTAAATTCACATTATACAAATAAAAAGAAGTAAAGAATATTCAAGAGGCCTTAAAAGATCACGATAAAGACGGGTGCGCCGACTTGATATTTTGGCATTATAACAAAAAAGAATAGCTTTCGGATTTTTATTTCTTTTTTATCGTAAGAGAAAATTAGAATCATAGGATTAAATAAAGCAGTTTCAAACTTTCTATTACGGATATCTGTTTTTGTTACAATCAATATTTGGGTATTTTTGTTTGAGCCGTACGAGATGAAATTCGCATATACGGTTCTCTGGGGGGGTTCCTTTGGGTTACCTATCTCAATAAAGTTTATGATTGGTTCGAAGAACGTCTTGAAATTCAGGCGATTGCCGATGATATAACCAGTAAATATGTTCCGCCTCATGTGAACATATTTTATTGTTTAGGGGGAATTACACTTACTTGTTTTTTAGTCCAAGTAGCAACAGGATTTGCTATGACTTTTTATTATCGCCCAACCGTTACTGAAGCTTTTGCTTCTGTTCAATATATAATGACTGAAGCTAATTTTGGTTGGTTAATCCGATCAGTTCATCGATGGTCGGCAAGTATGATGGTCTTAATGATGATTCTACACGTATTTCGTGTGTATCTTACAGGTGGTTTTAAAAAACCTCGCGAATTAACTTGGGTTACGGGTGTAGTTTTGGCTGTATTAACTGCATCTTTTGGTGTAACTGGTTATTCCTTACCTTGGGATCAAATTGGTTATTGGGCAGTAAAAATAGTAACAGGCGTACCCGAAGCTATTCCTGTAATAGGATCGTCTTTGGTAGAATTATTACGCGGAAGTTCCAGTGTGGGCCAATCTACCTTAACTCGTTTTTATAGTTTGCATACTTTTGTATTACCTCTTCTTACTGCTGTATTTATGTTAATGCACTTTTCAATGATACGTAAGCAAGGCATTTCTGGTCCTTTATAGTGAATATGGGTCATAGATATTTGTAATCACTTCATTATCATTTTGTATTTTGGGGAGGATTTTTTTTCATTGCTACAATTATGGATTATAAAACAAAATAAAACATGTATTTAGATATTTTTCTTCAACTTAACAAAAATTGAATTTTTTTTACATACAAAAATAGTTGAAGGGAATTCTCCAAAAAAAATGGATTATGGGAGTGTGTGACTTGAACTATTTATTTGGCCGCGCAGATATATGACTTTATCTTATCTGCCACATTATAATTTACAATTAAATGTGTCTTTTTTCCAACCACCAAGCAAGGCTCTTACAGAGAGGGTAGGCTGGTTTTACTTGAAGAGAATCTTTTCTATGATCAGACTCGATTTTATTCTGCATCAACAGGCTCCATAAGATCCAGTAAAAGAAGTGATGTGATATAGTCTGAATTCTATATAGTATGACAACGCATTCATTTCCTATGCATTGATTTGATTTCTGATACTATTGGAGTGAACAAAGTAGATCTAAAGAACAACGCAAGTTAGGTTATATTAGTAACAAGTAAATTCTTTGTACATAAAAAGTATCAAGATTTTTTTTTGATAGGATAACAATTGCAAAGTTTGAGATCACCCAGAAAGCATTATCAACTTGAAAAGTCTACTCGGGTATTGAGCGTTTACTAAAATTTACTTAAAAAGAACTTAATTTTTTTTTCAATAAAAAATGGTAACTTTGGAAAAAGAGAATAGAATCAAGTTTCTTTTATTATTTAGAATCTTCATATATGTGTGGATAACACATACATTTTTTTCTAGTTTATTCTATAGATACAGTTGAAGAAAAATTTGATTAGTGCTCGAGCCGGATGATGAAAAATTATCATATCCGGTTCTTTTGGAGGATGGATCTATAAGAATTCACCTATCCCAATAACAAAAAAACCTGACTTGAATGATCCTGTATTAAGAGCTAAATTGGCTAAGGGAATGGGTCATAATTATTATGGAGAACCCGCATGGCCTAACGATCTTTTATATATTTTTCCAGTAGTAATTCTAGGTACTATTGCCTGTAACGTAGGCTTAGCGGTTCTAGAACCATCCATGATTGGGGAACCTGCGGATCCTTTTGCAACTCCTTTGGAAATACTACCTGAATGGTATTTTTTTCCCGTATTTCAAATACTTCGTACAGTGCCCAATAAGTTATTGGGCGTTCTTTTAATGGTTTCGGTACCTACGGGATTATTAACAGTACCCTTTTTGGAGAATGTTAATAAATTCCAAAATCCATTTCGCCGCCCAGTAGCAACTACCATCTTTTTGATTGGTACTGTAGTTGCCCTTTGGTTAGGTATTGGAGCAACATTACCTATTGAGAAATCCCTAACGTTAGGTCTTTTTTAAAATTATAAGATTGGTTTCATTTTGAATTCATTTTGAAATAAAATATCATGACATCTGTATTGTATATCTAGGGAGAATTCTTTCTGAACCTACTAATCCCTAGATACATCTATTCCTTTTTAGATATATTCTGACCATTAGGATTTGTTCTAAATATTTAAATTACATATTTTGACCTTTCATTTTGAGTTTAGAAAAAAAATCAATTTGAAAAAATCCTATGTCAATAGATTTCAATTTTATGCAAAATACTTTTGTATTTTTAAAATGTCCAATATAGATTTTCCATCTTCTACGCGAAAATGTTCAAATTTCAGAAGGTCTTCTTGACTGTTATTCAAAAGTTCTAATAATGTATGAATATTGGATCTTTTGAGACAATTATAGATCCTGGGAGGTAATTCTAATTGGTCAATAAAAATAGATTTCAATGCTATTTCTTTTTTATTTTTCCTTAGTTTATCTTTAACCAATATATCATGAAAAGTAAAAAGGGGCAAAGTCACTTTGTCTTGATTTTTTTCTAAATGAAAGTTATCTTCTTCTGCGTGTAAAAAGGGAAGAAATAAATCAATCAAATTTTGGGAGGCTTCATAAAGGGCTTCCTTAGGAGTTAAACTTCCGTTTGTCCATATCTCCAGAAAAAGTATTTCTTGTTTTTCATTCCCATTGACATAAGAATGAATACTATAATTTACATTTCGAACAGGCATGAATCTAGCATCTATATCATAACTTCCGTCTTGAAAGTTTTTTAATGTTTTTATACGATACCCACGATTTCTCTCAATTTTTAATTCAATACACAAATTAACAGGTTCTGTTACGTTGGCTATATGTTGTCTATTATCAACGATTTCCACCGAGGGTGGTAAAATGATGTCTTGAGCGGTTATATATCCAGGACCTTTGAAAGAAATCCATGCGTCCTGTGTTCCATACATATTACTTTTCAATACAATTTTTTTCAAATTCATGAAAATTTCATGTACTGATTCTTCAATACCTATTATGGTAGAATATTCATGTGGTATTTTCTCTGATTTTACACGTGTGATACATGTTCCCTCTATTTCTCCGAGTAAAATTCTTCGGATTGCAATGCCTATTGTATCGGCTTGACCTTTCATAAGTGGGGACAGAATAAAGCGTCCATAATAAAGACGCTTACTGTCTATTCGTGATTCAACACATTTCCATTGTAGTGTCCGAGTAGAGACTCTTAATTTCTCTTGAACCATAGTAATTATTTTGATAAAACTCTTGACTTGTTTTTTTCTCTTGAACTATTTTTAATGTTTATTTTTAGTTTTATACACGTCTTTTTTTAGGAGACCTACATCCATTATGTGGCATAGGAGTTACATCTCGTATAAAATTTAATAGTATACCACTTCTACGAATAGCTCTTAATGCTGCATCTCTTCCGAGGCCAGGCCCTTTTATCATGATTTCTGCTCGTTGCATGCCTTGATCCGATACTGTTCGAATAGCATTTCCTGCTGCAGTTTGAGCGGCAAAAGGTGTTCCCCTTCGTGTACCCTTGAATCCACAAGTACCCGCGGAGGACCAAGAAATCACCCGACCTCGTACATCTGTAATAGTCACAATAGTATTGTTGAAACTAGCTTGAACATGAATAATTCCCTTTGGTATTTTACGAGTATAATTACGCGAACCAATACGTACATTTTTACGTGAACCTTTTTTAGGTATAGATTTTGCCATATTCGATTATTTCAATACAATATTTCATTAAAAAAAAAAAAATAAGATAGATCTAGGGTATGGAGATATCCATTTCATGTCAAAAACGGATCCTTTTCCAATTCTTTTCGAATTTGATATTCGATTTTTTCTATATTCTTTTTATTTGCTTTTGATTAATATCAAATACAATTTTTGAAATCAAAGTTAAAAGTTGAAATATCAATAATATTTAAAAAATGGATTTTTCATTTTCATAGAATAATATATATTCTAGATAATTTTATAATTTTCTCTCTTTTTTTATCTAGTCTATTTTTTTAGAAAGCTTCTGTTTGTTCAAATATTATCCTTGTCTTTGTTTATGTTTTGGATTGAAACAAATTACTATAATTCGTCCTCGTCTTCGAATCAATCGACATTTTTCACAAATTTTACGAACCGAGGCGTTTATTTTCATATTTTACATTCCTTAATTAGTTAATCCAAAATTGTGGAAGAAAA
>NW_028196743.1:20000-25000 GCF_037176805.1 Vigna unguiculata
AAAAATACCAAAGGAAGTGGAGGGTTTCTTCAAACAACAAGGGACTGGGTCAATTATTCAATCAAATGATATTGAGCATGTTTCGCATCTCTTCTTGAGAAACAAGCGGGCTATTTCTTTGCAAAATTGTGCTCAATTTCATATGTGGCAATTCCGTCAAGATCTCTTCGTTAGTTGGGGGAAGAGTCCGCACGAATCGGATTTTTTGAGGAACATGTCACGAGAGAATTGGATTTGGTTAGACAATGTGTGGTTGGGAAACAAGGATCGGTTTTTTAGCAAGGTACGGAATGTATCATCAAATCTTCAATATGATTCCACGAGATCTAGTTTCATTCAAGTAACGGATTCTAGCCAATTGAAAGGATCTTCTGATCAATCCAAGGATTCTTTCGATTCCATTAGGAATGAGGATTCGAAATATCACACATTGATCAATCAAAGAGAGATTCAACAACTAAAAGAAAGATCGATTCTTTGTTGGGATCCTTCCTTTCTTCAAACGGAACGAACAGAGATAGAATCAGAGCGATTCCTTAAAATCCTTTCTGGATATTCCTCAATGTGCCGACTATTCATGGAACGTGAGAAGCAGATGAATAATCATCTGCTTCCGGAAGAAATCGAAGAATTTTTTGGGAATCCTGCAAGAGCCACTCGTTCTTTTTTCTCTGACAGATGGTCAGAACTTCATCTGGGTTCGAATCCTACTGATAGGTCTACTAGAGATCAGAAATTGTTGAAAAAAGAACAAAAGAAACATCTTGCTTTTTCCAGGCGATCGGAAAAGAAAGAAATAGTGAATTTATTCAAGATAATTATGTACTTACAAAATACCGTCTCAATTCATCCTATTTCATCCTATCGAGGATGTGATATGGTTCCAAAGGGTGAACTGGACAGTTCCAATAAGATTTCATTCTTGAACAAAAATCCATTTTGGGGTTTATTTCATCTATTCCATGACCGGAACAGGGGGAGATACACGTTACACCACGATTTTGAATCAGAAGATATATTTCAAGAAATGGCAGATCTATTCACTCTATCAATAACCGAGCCGGATCTGGTGTATCATAAGGAATTTGATTTTTCTATGGATTCCTCCGGATTGGATCAAAAACATTTCTTGAATGAGTTATTGAACTCCAGGGATGAATCGAAAAAGCACTCTTTATTGGTTCTACCTCCTCTTTTTTATGAAGAGAATGAATCTTTTTATCGAAGGATCATAAAAAAATGGGTCCAGACCTCTTGCGGAAATAATGTGGAAGATCCAAAACCTAAAATAGTTGTATTTGCTAGCAACAACATAATGGAGGCAGTCAATCAATATAGATTGATCCGAAATCTGATTCAAATCCAATATAGCACCCATGGTTACATAAGAAATGTATTGAATCGATTCAATTGCAACTTCGAATATGGAATTCAAAGGTATCAAATAGGAAATGATACTCTGAATCATCGAACTAGAATGAAATACACGATCAACCAACATTTATCAAATTTGAAAAAGAGTCAGAAGAAGTGGTTCGATCCTCTTATTTTGATTTCTCGAACGGAGAGATCTATGAATTGGGATCCTAATGTATATAGATACAAATGGTCCAATGGGAGCAAGAATTTCCAGGAACATTTGGACTATTTCATTTCTGAGCAGAATAGCCGTTTTCAAGTAGTGTTCGATCGATTACATATTAATCAATATTCGATTGATTGGTCTGAGGTTATCGACAAAAAAGATTTGTCTAAGTCACTTTGTTTATTTTTGTCCAAGTTACTTCTTTTTTTGCCCAAGTTTCTTCTCTTTTTGTCTAACTCACTTCCTTCTTTTTTATTTGTGAGTTTTGGGGGTATCCCCATTCATAGGTCCGAGATCCACATCTATGAATTGAAAGGTCCGAATGATCCACTCTGTAATCAGTTATTAGAATCAATAGGTCTTCAAATCTTTCATTTGAAAAAAAGGAAACCCTTATTATTGGATGACCAAGATACTTCCCAAAAATCGAAATTCTTGATCAATGGAGGAACAATATCACCATTTTTGTTCAATAAGATACCAAAGTGGATGATTGACTCATTCCATACTAGAAAGAATCGCAGGAAATCTTTTGATAACACAGATTCCTATTTCTCAATGATATCCCACGATCCAGACAATTGGCTGAATCCCGTGAAACCATTTCATAGAAGTTCATTGATATACTATTTTTATAAAGCAAATCGACTTCGATTCTTGAATAATCAATATCACTTCTGCTTCTATTGTAACAAAAGATTCCCTTTTTATGTGGAAAAGGCCCGTATCAATAATTATGATTTTACGTATGGACAATTCCTCAAAATCTTGTTCATTCGCAACAAAATCTTTTCTTTTTGCGATGGTCAAAAAAAACATGCTTTTTTGAAGAGAGATACTATTTCACCAATCGAGTTACAGGTATCTAACATATTGATACCTAACGATTTTCCGCAAAGTGGCGACGAAGGGTATAACTTCTACAAATCTTTCCATTTTCCAATTCGATACGATCCATTCGTTCGTGGAGCTATTTACTCGATCGCAGACATTTCTGGAACACCTCTAACAGAGGGACAAATAGTCCATTTTGAAAAAACTTATTGTCAACCTCTTTCAGATATGAATATACCTGATTCAGAAGGGAAGAACTTGTATCAGTATCTCAATTTCAATTCAAACATGGGTTGGATTCACACTCCATGTTCTGAGAAATATTTACCATCCGAAAAAAGGAAAAAACGGAGTTCTTGTCTACAAAAATGCCTTGAGAAAGGTCAGATGTATAGAACCTTTCAACAAGATAGTGTTTTTTCAACTCTCTCAAAATGGAATCTATTCCAAACATATATACCATGGTTCCTTACCTCGACGGGGTACAAATATCTAAATTTCATATTTTTAGATACTTTTTCAGACCTATTGCCGATACTAAGTAGCAGCCAAAAATTTGTATCCATTTTTCATGATATTATGCATGGGTCAGATATATTATGGCGAATTCGTCAGATTCCATTGTGTCTTCCACAATGGAATCTGATAAGTGAGATTCCGGGTAATTGTTTCCATAATCTTCTTCTGTCCGAAGAAATGACTCATCGAAATAATGAGTTACTATTGATATCGACACATCTGAGATCGCTAAATGTTCAGGAGTTCTTCTATTCAATCCTTTTCCTTCTCCTTGTTGCTGGATATCTCGTTCGTACACATCTTCTCTTTGTTTCTCGAGTCTATAGTGAGTTACAGACAGAGTTCGAAAAGGTAAAATCTTTGATGATTCCATCATACATGATTGAGTTGCGAAAACTTCTGGATAGGTATCCTACATCTGAACTGAATTCTTTCTGGTTAAAGAATATCTTTCTAGTTGCTCTGGAACAATTAGGAGATTCTCTAGAAGAAATACGGAGTTTTGCTTTTGGTAGCAACATGCTATGGGGTGGTGGTCCCGCTTATGGGGTCAAATCCATACGTTCTAAGAATAAATATTGGAATCTCATCGATCTCATAAGTATTATACCAAATCCCATCAATCGAATCGCTTTTTCGAGAAATACGAGACATCTAAGTCATCCAAGTAAAGCAATCTATTCCTTGATAAGAAAAATAAAAAACGTGAATGGTGATTGGATTGATGATCAAATAGAATCCTGGGTCTCGAACACTGATTCGATTGATGATAAAGAAAAAGAATTCTTGGTTCAGTTTTCTACCTTAACAACAGAAAAAAGGATTGATCAAATTCTATTGAGTCTTACTCATAGTGATCTTTTATCAAAGAATAACTCTGGTTATCAAATAAGTGAACAACCGGGAGCAATTTACTTACGATACTTAGTTGACATTCAAAAAAAGTATCTAATGATTTATGAATTCAATACATCCTGTTTAGTAGAAAGACGTATATTCCTTGCTAATTATCAGACAATTACTTATTCACACACCTTGTGGGGGGCTAATAGTTTGCATTTCCCATCTCATGGAAAACCCTTTTCGCTCCGCTTAGCCCTACCTCCCCCTAGTAGGGGTATTTTAGTGATAGGTTCTATAGGAACTGGACGATCCTATTTGGTCAAATACCTAGCGACAAACTCCTATGTTCCTTTCATTACAGTATTTCTGAACAAGTTCCTGGATAACAAGCCTAAGGGTTTTCTTATTGATAATAGTGACTATATTGATGATAGTGACGATATTGATGATAGTGACGATATTGATGATAGTGACGATAGTGACGATATCGACCGTGACCTTGATATGGAGCTGGAGCTTCTAACTATGATGAATACGCTAACTATGGATATGATGCCAGAAATAGACCGATTTTATATCACCTTTCACTTCGAATTAGCAAAAGCAATGTCTCCTTGCATAATATGGATTCCTAACATTCATGATCTGGATGTGACTGAGTCGAATTACTTATCCCTCGGTCTTTTAGTGAACTATCTCTCCAGGGATTGTGAAAGATGTTCCACTAGAAATATTCTTGTTATTGCTTCGACTCATATTCCCCAAAAAGTAGATCCAGCTCTAATAGCTCCGAATAAATTCAATACATGCATTAAGATACGAAGGCTTCTTATTCCACAACAACGAAAACACTTTTTCACTCTTTCATATACTAGGGGATTTCACTTGGAAAAGAAAATGTCCCATACTAATGGATTCGGGTCCACGACGATGGGTTCAAATGTACGAGATCTTGTAGCACTTAACAATGAGGCCCTATCGATTAGTATTATACAAAAAAAATCCATCATAGACACTAATATAATTAGTTCTGTTCTTCATAGACAAACTTGGGATTTCCGATCTCAGGTAAGATCGGTTCAGGATCATGGGATCCTTTTCTATCAGATAGGAAGGGCTGTTTCACAAAATGTACTTCTAAGTAATTGCTCCATAGATCCTATATCTATCTATATGAAGAAGAAATCATGTGACGGGGGGGATTCTTATTTGTACAAAT
>NW_028196743.1:42500-60000 GCF_037176805.1 Vigna unguiculata
GAAATTATATGTTTAAAATCTTTGCTTTTTTCTTATTTGTTACCTGTTTATATTATTTAGGAAGAACACCTCTCCCCTTTTTTAATAAAAAACTATTAGTATTAGAAAGTAAACAAAGCAATGAAATTTCTAAAAAAGGAAAAAAAAAAGATAAAGATATGTTACAAAAACCTCTTATAAATATTCTTTTCAATTATAAACGATGGAAGCGTCCATTTCGATATATAAAAAATAATGAATTTGAAAACATGGTAAAAAATGAAATTTCAGAATTTTTTTTTCATACATATCAACGTGATGGAAGAGAAAAAATATCTTTTACGTATCCACAAAATTTATCAAGTTTTGAAAAACTGATGGAAACAAAAATAGATTTCTTCACAAAAAAGAAAATTTCCTCTGATGATTTGTATAATGATTCGTACTATAGGAATGAAGAAAAAATAAACAAATTGAGCAATGAATTTATAAATCGCACAAAACTGATAGATAAGAAATTGATTTCTCTCGATATATTCGAAAATAGAATTCGATTTTGTGATGATGAAACTAAAAAAAAATATTTAACTAAAAGAAAAGATCCTTTGTTAAACGGACCCTTCCGTGGACAAATAAAAAACGGTTTTTCAACCTCAATCCAACATGAAAAAACTTACAAAAAAAATAACATTTTTATAAATAAAATTCAAGATATCTTTCTTTATAATAAGATTTCTAAAAAGAATAATAGTAATTCTCCAAAATTAGAGGAAAATAGAAAAACATTTGATAAAAAATTATTAGTAACTACATTTCTTTTTAATCTAATCAGTCAATTTTCATTAGTGTCAAGCTTAAATTCGCACGTACCTTATTTATTTACAGAACCTGAACAAGTAAAAATGAATTATAATTATGACGCAGAAAAAAAACAAATAATCAAAATATTATTTGATGCAATTACAACTGATTTGAACGAAAAAAGAAAAGTAAATCGAAAGAACACTAAGTCTATTAAAAGAAACGAAATCTGTAAAAAAGTACCTCGGTGGTCATACAAATTGATGGACGAATTAGAACAACTAGGTGGAAAAATTGAAGCAGATAATTCTCAAATTCGTTCTAGAAAAGGCAAACGTGTAGTCATTTTGACTAATAAAGATAAATTTTTTAAAAAATACAAGACTTATCGTGATCGTGGAGATACTGAAAATAATGAACAAAAAAACGAATTGGCTTTAAGACGTTATTCCCAACAATCGGATTTTCGAAGAGACATAATCAAAGGATCTATCCGTGCTCAAAGACGGAAAACAGTTACTTGGAAATTTTTTCAAAAAAGGGTGCATTCGCCGCTTTTTTTGGATAAAATTGAAAAATCAATATTCTTTTCTTTTCATAGTTTAAAATCAATGAAAAGATTTTTTATGTTAAATATTTGGATTCGTAAAAAGACAGAATTTCAAATTTTAGGTTCTATAGAGGAAAAAACAAAAAAAAGTCCGAAAAAAAAAGAGGAGGAAGCAAAAAAGGAAAATGCAGAAAGAAAACGTATAGAAATAGCAGAAGCCTGGGATAGCATTATATTTGCTCAAGTAATAAGAGGTGTTTTATTAATAACCCAATGCTTTATTAGGAAATATATTCTATTACCTTCATTTATAATAATTAAAAATACAATTCGTATACTATTTTTTCAAATTCCAGAATGGTCTGAAGATTATATGGATTGGAAGAGAGAAATATATATTAAATGCACGTATAACGGCGTTCAATTATCCGAAAGAGAGTTTCCGCAAAAATGGCTAACAGATGGGATTCAGATAAAAATATTATTTCCTTTTCGTCTAAAACCTTGGCATAAATCTAAAATACGATGTAATGAAAACAAAAAAAATTCAAAGAAAAAAAAGAACTTTTGTTTTTTAACAGTTTGGGGGATGGAAGTTGAATTGCCTTTTTCTAGTTCCACGAAAAATCCACTTTCCTTTTTCGACCCCATTTTAAAAGAACTAAAAAAAAAAAAGAAAAAATTTGAATTTTTCACTTTTCTAGTTCTAAAAGTTTTAAGTGAAAAATTCAAACTGTTTCTAAATATCGTAATAGAAAAAGCAAAAGGGATCATCCAAAGTATTCTTGAAATTATTAGAAAAAGTATAGTATTCCTCACGAAAAAAAAACAAGAATTTTTAAATTTAAAATATTTTTTTATTAAAAGGAAACCCCCAAAACTCGATGAATTGAGCGAAAACAAAAAATATTCAACAATTTGGAAGAATAATTCAATGATTTCTGAAGCAACCATTTCAATTCAATCGATAAAGTCGACAAATTTTTCATTGAAAAAAAAATCTATAAAGGATCTCAATACTAAGAGAAAAGTAGTTATTAAAAAAATAGAAAAAATGAAAAAAGAAGAAAAGAAAAGAGGACTTGGAATTCGCGAGACAAATATTCATTCGAAGAAAAAAATTTATGATAGTAAAAGGATAGAATTCGAAAAAAAAATTTTGCAGATATTCCAAAGAAGAAATATTAGCTTAACTAAAAAATCACATTCTTTTTTTCAATTTTTGATGAAAAAAATATACATAGATATCTTTCTATATATCATTTGTATTCCGAAAATCCAGCTACAACTTTTTCTTGAATCAACAAAAAAATTTTTAAATAAATGGCTTTACGATAATGAACCAAATACAGAAAGAAGTTATAAAACAAATCAAAGTATAATTCCCTTTCTTTTAAAATTACACAAATATTTTAATAATAAGAATAAGAATGCGAATTCACATAATTATTTTGATGTCTCCTTTTTGTCACAACCATATGTATTTTTAAATTTGTTACAAACCCGAATTATTAACATAAACATATATAAGTTAAGACTTCTTTTTCAATATAATAAAAATTTTTTTTTTCTGAAAAATGAAATAAAGGATTCTTTTTTTGGAGCACAAGGAATAGTTCATTCTAAAAGAAAACAAAATAACCTGCTCAATTCTGAACTAAATCAATGGACAAATTGGTTAAAGAATAATTATTATCAATATAACTTATCTAACAGTAGCTGGTCAAAATTAGTATCACAAAAATGGAGAAATAGAATCACTAAATGTGGTGTAACTCAAAATAAAAATTTAACCAAATGGGATTCATATGGAAAAAGCCCATTAATTCTTTACAAAGAACAACAAGGAATCCCATTAAAAAAAAAAATTAGAAAACAATATAAATACGATCTTTTATCCTATAATTTTATGAATTATGCAAATAAGAAAGACTCATATATTTATCGATATAGATCCCTATTTCAATCAAATAAAAACACAATGATTTCTTCTAATTACAATACATATAAAAAAGACTTATTTGATAGAATAAGTAATATATTTATCAAGAATTATATAGCAGAAGATACTATTATTATAAATCCGGATAGAAAATATTTGGATTGGACGGGAATCAATAGAAAAATACTAAATCGTTCCATATGCAATCCGGAATTTTGGTTCTTTTCCAAATTTGTGATATTTTATAATACATTTAGGGGTAACTCGCAAATTATACCAATAAAATTACTTTATTTACATTCTCTTTTTTTACATTCTAAAGGAAATAAAAATGTTAGTGAAAAGAATATTACTAGAAAGAAAAAAAAAATAGATGTTTTTAGAACATCGAAAAAAAAACCCAAGAACAATATGGAGGCAGAACTTCAATTCTTAGTAAGAAATTTTTTGAATTTCCATTTAAACTGGAAAAATTTCTTAGGTCAAAAAATATTTAACAATGTAAAAGTATATTGTCTCCTTATTAGATTGACAAATTTAAGAAAAATTACTATAGCCTCTATTCAAAGAGGAGAACTAGGTCTAGATATTATGATGATTCAAAAACAGACGAATTTAACTCTTTCAGGCTTAAGGAAAAAGAAAAATAATAAATTTAGGAAAAAAGAACTATTTGTTATCGAACCAGTTCGCCTGTCTAGAAAAAATAATAAACAATTTTTTAAGTATAAAATGATGGGTTTTTCATTAATTCATAAGAATAAACGCAAAATTTATAAAAAATACTCAGAAAAAATTCATGTTAATAAGAAATTTTTTGATAAATACATTACAAGAACAAAAGATCAAAAGATAACAGAAAACAAAGAAAACGAGAAATTTAATTTACTTGTTCCTGAAAACATTTTATCTGCTAGACGTCGTAGAGAGTTGAGAATTAGAATTTGTTTAGATCCAAATAATATAAATAGTATGCATAGAAACACAATATTTTATAATGAAAATAAAGTCCAAAATTGTTTTAAAGTTTTGACTAAAAAAAGAAATGAGAAAGAGAAAAAAAAACTAATGAATTTCAAAATTTTTCTTTGGCCAAAATATCGATTAGAAGATTTAGCTTGTATAAATCGTTATTGGTTTAATACCCATAATGGAAGCCGTTTCAGTATAGTAAGGATACATATGTATCCGCGTGTGAAAATTCGTTAATCTAATTTTGTTTTCTATTTAGCATATGTATCTATCTATAGATAGATACATAGGTTAAACAAATACACGTATTTTGGTATGGCATTGATTTTAATTCAATGATGTATACATAAAAAAAAAGCATTAACAAAATTATCTTTTTTTATCTAATGTAATGTATACAATTCTTTTTTATATATCAAACTAGTCTCCTTTATACTATATCTATTTAAATTCTCTATTTCAATTGGATTGATTTCAGTTATCAAAAAAATTAGATTTCGGATTTCTATCAAAAAATTAAAAATGAGTGTCATTCTAATTACTGATCAATAAAAATATCTATAAAAATCGAGGAGAAGGAAAAACTTTTATTTTTTTATGGTAAAAAAGTCATTTATACCTGTTATTTCACAAGAAAAAAAAGGAAAAAAACCGGGATTGGTTGAATTTCAAATATTCAAATTTACCAATAGAATACGAAGACTTACTTCACATTTTGAATTGCACCGAAAAGACTACTCATCCCAAACAGGTTTACGTAAAATTTTGGGAAAACGGCAAAGATTACTGTCTTATTTGTCAAAGAAAGATGGAATACGGTATAAAAAATTAATCAATCAGTTTAATATTCGGCAGTCACAAATTCGTTAAATTGAAGAGTAATTTTCAATTATTCGATTTATTAGATCTTGAATTTGGATGAACTTTTTTTTTAAGCGATTCATAAAAGAATAAATCGAGCAAAAACCTATGAATATCTCAACGAAAAGAAAGGACTTCATGATAGTCAATATGGGGCCTCACCACCCATCAATGCACGGTGTTCTTAGACTTATTGTTACTCTAGATGGTGAGGATGTTATTGATTGTGAACCGATATTGGGTTATTTACACAGAGGAATGGAAAAAATAGCGGAAAACCGAACAATTATACAATATCTGCCTTATGTAACACGTTGGGACTATTTAGCTACAATGTTCACAGAAGCAATAACTGTAAATGGACCAGAACAGTTGGGAAATATTCAAGTACCTAAAAGAGCCAGCTATATCCGAGTAATAATGTTGGAGTTAAGCCGTATAGCTTCTCACCTACTATGGCTAGGACCTTTTATGGCAGATATTGGTGCACAAACACCTTTTTTCTATATTTTCAGAGAAAGAGAATTAATATATGATCTATTTGAAGCTGCCACAGGTATGAGAATGATGCATAATTTTTTTCGTATCGGAGGGGTAGCGACTGATCTACCTTATGGTTGGATAGATAAATGTTATGATTTCTGCGATTATTTTTTAACAAGTATTGCTGAATATCAAAAACTTATTACGCGAAATCCTATTTTTTTAGAACGGGTTGAGGGCGTCGGTGTTGTTGATGTAAAAGAAGTTATTAATTGGGGTTTATCAGGACCGATGCTTCGGGCTTCCGGAATACAATGGGATCTACGTAAAGTGGATAATTATGAATGTTACGAAGAATTTCATTGGGAAGTTCAATGGCAAAAAGAAGGAGATTCATTAGCTCGTTATTTAGTTCGAATTGGTGAAATGATAGAATCCATAAAAATTATTCAACAGGCTTTGGAAGGACTTCCCGGCGGTCCATATGAAAATTTAGAAATCCGCTGCTTTGATAGAGAAAAAGAGCCAGAATGGAATGAGTTTGAGTATCGATTTATTAGTAAAAAATCGTCTCCGAGTTTTGAATTGCCAAAACAAGAACTTTATGTAAGAGTTGAAGCCCCCAAGGGAGAATTAGGGATTTTTCTAATAGGGGATCAAAATGGTTTTCCTTGGAGATGGAAAATTCATCCGCCCGGTTTTATAAATTTGCAAATTCTTCCTCAATTAGTTAAAAGAATGAAATTGGCCGATATTATGACAATACTAGGTAGCATAGATATTATTATGGGAGAAGTTGATCGTTGAAATGATAATTGATTTAACAGAAATACAAGATATACATTTTTTTTTCAGATTGCAATTTTTGAAAGAGATATATGGAATTCTTTGGGTATTTGTGCCTATTTTTATTTTGATATTAGGAATTACTATAAGTGTACTAGCAATTGTATGGTTAGAAAGAGAAATATCTGCAGGGATACAACAGCGTATTGGACCTGAATACACCGGTCCTTTTGGAGTTCTTCAAGCTCTAGCAGACGGAACAAAATTACTTTTTAAAGAGAATCTTATTCCATCTAGAGGAGATATTCGTTTATTTAGTTTCGGCCCATCTATCTCAGTCATATCCATTATAATAAGCTATTCAGTAATTCCTTTTGGCTATAACTTTGTTTTATCTGATCTGAATATTGGTGTTTTTTTATGGATTGCTATTTCGAGTATTGCCCCCATTGGACTTCTTATGTCAGGATATGGGTCAAATAATAAATATTCCTTTTTGGGTGGTCTACGAGCAGCTGCTCAATCAATTAGTTATGAAATACCATTAACTCTATGTGTGTTATCGATATCTCTATGTGTGCTTCGTTGAGACATAAATTTTTTGATACTATTTCTTATAAGCCTCTCCTTATATTTAAAGTACAAAAAGAATCTATAAAGAATATATATATATTCTTTTCGCATTTGGATTGAATAATTGAATCAGATAGTTATATGAGTGCAATAAAACAGCTTTTTTTGAATATAATTTATAGAATACTCTATTACTTATAGAGAAAGTATGATGATTTCAAATTGCAGTAAAAATATTGAGTCTAATTTTCTATGTATAAGAATAAGGTGAAAAAATCAATGAAATTCTAGAATTAGATTCTATATATTATATTCTATGTATAGAAGTGGTTGTTTTTCCCAAGATTTGTTGATTAGTAATCCTGTCTTGAAGCGGACGCAAAAGACCAACCTTTTTCAAATTTTCAATATCATTTGTATGAATTAGCATACATATATTAACAAAATTAAAAAAAGGCATTAATATAATAAAAAAAATTAATGGATGGCTAGAAACACCAAAATACACAAAAGATTAGTAACGTATATTTCTTTTTTAAATTATCCAATTTATGTATAATATAAAAAGAATACTAATGGGGACTTGAAGTTGGTAGAAAAAATAAGGCAGTACTCCCCCCAATTCCGATCTAGAGTATACTTCCATCCATTGATTGAATAAATAACTATCAGGAACGAAATAATCCTTTAATTTTTTGAAGTCCCCTTTTGCTTGCACAAAAAGGAATAAGATAAGAGGTAAAAGTGATCTCCTTTTTCTTTTTTGTCTTATATACTCCATATTTATGGAGATAATCATAATTTAAAAAAAGAACATCTAATTATTTTTCGGAATCGAAAATGATGTGGGAGTTCTTGATAATTTTAAAAGAGTATTTTATGCAAAAATGAAATTAAGTTATTACTCAACAAATTTAATTTTGAATTTTTTAAAGGATGAGATCAATTCAGAAGTACCTTTTGTATTTTTTATTTATCTAAAGAAATTCAATAAATGTGCAAATGTTTTTATTTTTTAAATAAGTGTGTATTCATTTAAAAATTTTTTTTAGAACAGACAGAATTCCATGGGTCTAATTCAGAACCGTCCGAGAAAATAGAATCTTATCTATCTTAGGGATATATCAAGGGAGAAATAATTGGCCGGGTTCTTATATTTTTTTAAGGCTTTAAAGGAGCCGTATGAGATGAAAATCTCATGTACGGTTCTGTAATAGAGATGGTAACAGTAATGTCATCACCGACTAGGATTATCTAACAGTTTAAGTACAGTTGATATAGTTGATGCACAATCCAAATATGGTTTTTGGGGATGGAATTTGTGGCGGCAACCTATGGGTTTCCTCGTTTTTCTAATCTCTTCCCTAGCAGAATGTGAAAGATTACCTTTTGATTTACCAGAAGCGGAAGAAGAACTAATAGCGGGTTATCAAACCGAATATTCCGGTATCAAATTTGGTTTATTTTATGTTGCTTCCTATTTAAACCTATTCGTTTCTTCCTTATTTGTAACAGTTCTTTATTTTGGTGGTTCAAATTTCTCTATTCCGTACATCTTCGTTTCTAATTTTTTTCAAATAAATAAAACATACGGAGTTTTTGTAACGATAATTGGTATCTTTATTACACTAGTTAAAACTTATTTATTCATATTCGTTTCTATCACAACAAGATGGACTTTGCCTAGGCTACGAATAGATCAATTATTAAATCTTGGGTGGAAGTTTCTTTTACCCATTTCTCTTGGTAATCTATTATTAACAACGTCGTCTCAACTGTTTTCACTGTAAAAAAAATGTGGACCTTCTATATTCAAAATTCAGAACTTGTTTTAAACAAGAGAAAGAAAAAAAATATTCAGAGCTATTCACGATATGTTCCTTATGGTAACTGAATTCATAAATTATAGTGAACAAATAATACGAGCTGCTAGATATATTGGTCAAGGTCTCATGATTACCTTATCTCATGCAAATAGGTTACCCGTAACTATTCAATATCCTTATGAAAAAATAATCTCATCAGAACGTTTTCGCGGTCGAATACATTTTGAATTTGATAAATGCATTGCTTGTGAAGTATGTGTTCGTGTCTGTCCTATAGATCTACCCATTGTTGATTGGAAACTAGAAACTGATATTCGAAAAAAACGGTTGCTTAATTACAGTATTGATTTTGGAATCTGTATATTTTGTGGTAACTGTATTGAGTATTGTCCAACAAATTGTTTATCAATGACCGAAGAATATGAACTTTCAACTTATGATCGCCACGAATTGAATTATAATCTAATTGCTTTGGGTCGTTTACCAGTATCAGTAATTGATGATTATACAATTCGAACAATTCAAATAAAATGATTTCAAAATTCTTCACAAAAATAATTGAATTTCTCTATATATAGAATAAAAAAAAAGATATTCTATTTTTTTGAAATGACTCTTTGGCATAAAGAAAAGAATGAAATTCCATTGATTCTATAACAACTGTACCTAATAACAATTCACATATCTTATCTTAGGATTTGGTGAATTTCTATGCACAGATAATTTTCGTATTTAACAAGTTTTTTCCTGGTCATATCAATAAGGTCATGAAATTTCTATTTATCTTTTATTTTACATATAATGGATTTGTCCGAATCGCTACATGATTTTATTTTAATCTTTCTTGGATCAGGTCTCATATTAGGAAGTCTAGGAGTAGTATTCTTTACGAATCCGATTTTTTCTGCTTTTTCATTGGGACTAGTTCTTGTTTGTGTATCTTTATTCTATATTTTATCAAACTCCCATTTCGTAGCTGCCTCACAGCTACTTATTTACGTGGGCGCTATAAATGTTTTAATAATATTTGCTGTGATGTTTATGAATGGTTCGGACTATTACCAAAATTTTCGTGTTTGGACCGTTGGGGATGGAATTACTTTGATGGTTTGTACCAGTATCTTTCTTTCACAAATAACTACTATTCTAGAGACATCATGGCACGGAATTATTTGGACGACAAGACCCAATCAGATTTTAGAGCAAGATTTGATAAGTACTAGTCAACAAATTGGAATTCATTTATCAACAGATTTTTTTCTTCCATTTGAACTAATTTCAATAATTCTTTTAGTTGCTTTAATAGGTGCAATTTTTGTGGCTCGCCAATAAGAAAGTTTTCGAACTAATAAAATAATATAAATTACATTTTGTTAGAATTTATTACATTTCTTTTTTGTTGAATTATATGTTAAGGAAAAAGAATATTTATGTATAAAGTATAAAATCTTTTTGCAAATACTTGATTTTGTTGTAGACTTATTATGTTAGGCAATAAAATCCGTTGAATTCATATTCATATCGAAATGAATAAAAATTGAAAAGGAGTTGGTCAATGATATTCGAGCATACACTTGTTTTGAGTGCTTATTTATTTTCTATAGGTATCTATGGATTGATCACGAGCCGAAATATGGTTAGAGCCCTTATGTGTCTTGAACTTATACTAAATGCAGTTAATATAAATCTCGTAACCTTTTCTGATTTTTTTGATAGGCGGCAACTAAAAGGAAATATTTTTTCAATTTTTGTTATAGCTGTTGCAGCCGCTGAAGCAGCTATCGGACCAGCTATTGTTTCCTCAATATATCGTAATAGAAAATCAACCCGTATCAATCAATCAAATTTGTTGAATAAATAGTATTATTCATAAAAAAAAGTCTAATTTTGAATAGTGTGTACTATATAATCCATTCAAATTAGCAGAAATGATATATCCTTTTTAATCATGTTTGCGTTTGCGAAAACAAAGATAAGAAATCAAAGTATCTTGGTTCTATTCTCTTATTAGTTATTAATCTATAAATATATTTTTAGTAGCAAAATTCTTATAAATCATTGATTCATCTGGTATATAATATAGATATATATATATAGATATATATATATCATATATAGATATATATAATTGGTTTACCAATTTACTAGATTGAAAATGTTGAATTTTTGATGTTCAAGGATTATGTTCCAATGTCACATTCAGTAAAGATTTATGATACATGTATAGGATGTACTCAATGTGTACGAGCCTGCCCAACAGATGTATTAGAAATGATACCTTGGGACGGATGTAAAGCTAAACAAATTGCTTCTGCCCCAAGAACAGAGGACTGTGTTGGTTGTAAGAGGTGTGAATCCGCCTGTCCGACGGATTTCTTAAGTGTTAGAGTTTATTTATGGCATGAAACAACTCGAAGCATGGGTCTAGCTTATTGATACGTTTCAAAAAGAACCGCATACAAGTACTTTTTTTTACTGGCAAAAACCCGGGCTCAAAATAAAAAAATATTTTGAGCCCGGGTTTTTGTAGTCTAAGTATATCTTATTTTTATCACGAATTATTTTCCTTGGTTAACAACAGTTGTAGTTTTGCCAATAGTCGGAGGTTCTTTAATTGTCTTATTTCCCCATAAAGGAAATAAGACAATTAAATGGTATACTTATTGTATATGTTTCATAGATCTCCTTCTAATAACCTATGTATTTTGTTATCATTTCGAATTAGATGATCCACTAATCCAATTGACAGAAAATTATAAATGGATCCATTTTTTTGACTTTTACTGGAGATTCGGAATAGATGGACTCTCTCTAGGACCCCTTTTATTAACGGGATTTATCACTACGTTAGCTACGTTATCAGCTCAACCGGTTACTCGAGAATCTAAATTATTCTATTTTCTAATGTTAGCAATGTATAGTGGTCAACTAGGAACATTTTCTTCTCAAGACATTTTACTTTTTTTCATCATGTGGGAATTAGAATTAATTCCCGTTTATCTACTTTTATCTATGTGGGGTGGAAAAAAACGTTTGTATTCAGCTACAAAGTTTATTTTGTACACTGCGGGAAGTTCTGTTTTTTTATTACTGGGAATTCTGGGTATGGGTTTCTATAGTTCTAATGAACCAACATTAAATTTTGAATCATTAACTAATCAATCATATCCCGTGGCACTGGAAATAATCTTCTATATGGGATTTCTTATTGCTTTTGCTGTCAAATCACCAATTATACCCTTACATACATGGTTACCTGATACCCATGGAGAGGCGCATTACAGCACTTGTATGCTTTTAGCCGGAATATTATTAAAAATGGGAGCATATGGGTTGGTTCGAATTAATATGGAATTATTATCTCGCGCTCATTCTATATTTTGTCCCTGGTTAATGTTATTAGGTTCCATTCAAATAATCTATGCAGCTTCAACATCTCTTGGTCAACGCAATGTAAAAAAAAGAATAGCTTATTCCTCGGTCTCTCATATGGGTTTCTTAATTTTAGGAATTGGTTCTATAAGCGAGACAGGGCTGAATGGGGCTATTTTACAAATAATCTCTCACGGATTTATTGGTGCTGCCCTTTTTTTCTTGGCGGGAACTAGTTATGATAGACTACGTCTTCTTTATCTCGACGAAATGGGTGGAATGGCTATCCCAATGCCAAAAATATTCACGATTTTCACTACCTTATCGATGGCTTCTCTTGCATTACCGGGCATGAGCGGTTTTGTTGCAGAATTTATAGTATTATTGGGAATAATTACCAATCAAAAATATCTTTTCATCACAAAAATACTCATAACTTTTGTAACTGCAATTGGAATGATATTAACTCCTATTTATTTATTATCTATCTTACGTCAAATGTTTTATGGATACAAGCTTTTTAATAAACAAAATTCTTATTTTTTTGATTCGGGGCCACGAGAATTATTTATTTCAATTTCTATCCTTATACCCGTAATAAGTATTGGCATTTATCCAGATTTTATTTTTTCAATTTCGGCTGACAAGGTTGAAGCTATTCTCTCTCATTTTTTATAGATAGTTTTTGGGAATAAATGAAAAAGAAAAAATAGAAATCAATCCGATGCACAATAAAAAAAAATGGATTTCTTTTTGTATTTTCTTAATTACATAAAAATGAAATTGAATTCTAATTGAATATTTTTGTTGTTTGTGAGAACCCCTTGAATCAATATTACATTACTTGATTCAATGGGGTCTTAATCATTTTATTGGGAGTTTTTTTTCTTATTCTATAGAATGTTCCCAATATTTGTGAATTTTTTTAAATTAATTAGGTGTAAATGAACCATAACTATGTAGTCCTATTCCTAAAAGATTTATCCCTAAATAACATATCCAAATTATAAGAAAGCCTATGGAGGCCACTATTGAAGAATTTCTATATTCCAATTTTTTATTTTTTCTAGTATGTAAATAAATTGCGAAAATAGTCCAAGTAATAAAAGCCCAAGTTTCCTTTGGATCCCAATTCCAATATGATCCCCATGCCTCATTAGCCCATACTGCTCCAGATATATTACCTATTGTTAAAAAGATAAAACCTAGACTAATAGTACGGTAACCCCAACGATCCAATTGTTGAATAAATTGATATCTATAATAATTTCTATAAGACGAATAAAACGGAAAAGGAGTTTGTTGTAAAATATTCTTTTTATCATTCATATTCATATATTTGATTTCAGCAAAAGAAAAGGATTCATTAAAAAAAAACAAAGTCTTGCTTTTACCAAGAATTTGTATGAGTTCTTGAAATGTAATGACTAAAATAGCCACTGATATTAATGATCCACATAAAAGAGTTGTATAACCCAATATCATCATACTTACGTGCATCATTAACCAATGGGACTGTAAAGCAGGCACTAATTTTAAGGATTCATGCATTTCGGTTAAAAGACCCGAAGTAGCAAAGCCTTGGGTAAAAAGAATACTTGGTGTTATTATTGTATTGAAATAGTCATTTTTTTGTTTTTTGAAGCAAAGAACCATATAAAAGATAGAAAAAGTCCATGAAAGAAATATTAATGATTCATATAAATTACTAAATGGTAAATGGCCTGAAAAAATCCAACGAGTAACTAACAATCCTGTGATACAAAAAAAGGTTATTATCATGCCTTTTTTGAACAAATTGTATAATCCTATGATTTCATTGCCTAATAATAAGGTTATCAAATGAATTGAAATTAAAATAGATACGACCGAAAAGGATATATGAGTTAATATATGCTCTAAAGTGGAAAATACCATATAGAATGAAAAAATAGAAATACTTGGAATAGAAATAATAATTCTTTATAGGAACTTTTTTTTAGAAGATAAGATGCCGCTACTCGGACTCGAACCGAGATGCTCTAGCACTGCTTCCTAAGAGCAGCGTGTCTACCAATTTCACCATAGCGGCTGACTCGAAACCATAATAACCCAATTTTAGTCAATTGTCGAGATTCAAAGAATCAATTAAAACACAATATTTGTTTACTAAACATTCAATAAAATAATTTTAAAGAATTCTATTAGAATCTATTAAATATAGAATGTAAATATCATAATATAGAATGTAAATATCCTAAATTCATAACTGAATCTTATATTCTATATCAATTTTATATTCATATTTTTGTATTTAAAAAAGAGTCGTTGAATCCAGTTAATTGAAATTATTCTAACGTTTATATTTGTTACAGAAAAAGCTTTTTGAATTCCCCGTAAAAATAGATTGCCCTAATGAAAAAGCTTTTAATGCTGTAAAATATCCCTTCTTTTTCCATAAAGTGTTCCGAATAAGTTTTTTTGATATAGACGTGCGCTTTTTTGGAACTGCCATAGAATTAGTATAGTTTTTTATTGTTATAGAATTTTATGTGAAAGACATTTTGCGGTAAATGAAAATTAAGTTTATCTCTAATTAGACATATATTTTATATATTTGAATTTCCATTTTTGTTTTTATTATATTTATAATAAGAATATAATACTTTTTAGAAAGTTTTCCCCAAATCGCTATTTCTTATTGTAATAAAAACTTAATTAGTTAAGTTAAATTTAATGAACTAAACCAATGTTCAAAAAATATTGTCCAAAGAGTCAGAATAATGAATAATCGATTATTCTATTTTATTAAATTCTATCTTTCTTTGTTATTAACCGAAACCATTCCTTTACTTTACAAAAAAGATAAAAGAAAAACCTAAGAAACCAAATTCATTAGAATCCTAATTTTTTTTCTTTATTGTATGGAATATACACATCAATATTCATGGATCATACCTTTTATTCCATTCCCAGTTCCGATGTTAATAGGAGTGGGACTTCTACTTTTTCCCACTGCAACGAAAAATATTCGCCGTATTTGGGCTTTTCCTAGTATCTTATTGTTAACTATAGTTATGATTTTTTCGCTTGATTTGTCTATTCATCAAATCAAGAATAGTTTGTTTTTTCAATATGTATGGTCTTGGACCATAAATAATGATATTTCTTTAGAGTTTGGGTACTTGATCGATTCACTTACTTCTATTATGTCAATATTAATTACTACGGTTGGCATTCTCGTTCTTATTTATAGTGATAATTATATGTCTCATGATCAAGGATATTTGAGATTTTTTGCTTATCTTACTCTTTTTAATATTTCAATGTTGGGATTAGTTACTAGTTCGAATTTGATACAAATTTATTTTTTTTGGGAATTAATTGGAATGTGTTCTTATTTATTAATAGGCTTTTGGTTCACCCGCCCTATTGCGGCAAATGCTTGTCAAAAAGCATTTGTAACGAATCGTGTAGGGGATTTTGGTTTATTATTGGGAATTTTAGGTCTTTATTGGATAACGGGTAGTTTGGAATTTCGGCATTTGTTTCAAATTATAAATAATTTGATTTCTAAAAATGAAATGAATATTTTTTTTTTTACTCTGTTTGCCCTCTTGCTATTTTGTGGCTCAGTTGCAAAATCTGCCCAATTTCCTCTTCATGTATGGCTACCCGATGCTATGGAGGGACCTACTCCAATTTCTGCCCTTATACATGCTGCTACTATGGTAGCCGCTGGAATTTTTCTTGTGGCTCGTCTTTTTCCTCTTTTCATAGTGCTACCCAAAATAATGAACGCAATAGCTTTTATAGGTATAATAACAGTAATATTAGGAGCTACTTTAGCTATTGCTCAAAAAGATATTAAGAAAAATTTGGCCTATTCTACAATGTCTCAATTGGGTTATATGATGTTAGCTTTGGGTATGGGATCTTATCGAGGTGCTTTATTTCATTTGATTACTCATGCTTATTCAAAAGCATTGTTGTTTTTAGGATCTGGATCCATTATTCATTCAATGGAAGCTCTTGTCGGATATTCTCCAGCTAAAAGTCAAAATATGGTTTTTATGGGCGGTTTAACAAAACATGTACCAATTACAAAAACTTTTTTTTTAGTGGGTACACTCTCTCTTTGCGGTATTCCACCCTTTGCCTGTTTTTGGTCTAAGGATGAGATTCTTAATGATAGTTGGTTGTATTCACCAATTTTTGCAATAATAGCTTGTTCTGCAGCAGGATTAACTGCATTTTATATGTTTCGAATTTATTTACTTGTTTTTGAGGGATATTTAAACGTTCATTTTTTGAATTTTAATGGAAAAAAAAATAGTTCATTCTATTCAATATCTTTATGGGGGAAGAAACAAGTAAAACTTAAAAGAAAAAACGAAAATTTTTTCTTAGTTTTACTAAAAATAAAAAAGAATGAAATAACTTCTTTTTTTATCCGGAAGAGATATCTACATCGCGTTAATCAAAATATTAAAAATATAAAACATCTTGTTTTTGGTATTATGCATTTTGGCACTAAAAAAACTGCTTGTTTATATCCTAATGAATCTAACAATACTATGCGATTTTCTATGCTTATTTTAGCGCTCTTTACTTTATTCGTTGGTGCTGTAGGAATTTCTTTCAGTCAAGACGGAATACATTTGGATATTTTATCAAAATTGTTAATTCCGTTTATAGATCTTTTACATAAAGATTCAGAAAATTTTATGAATTATTATGAATTTTTCACAAACGCAACTTTTTCTTTGAGTTTCACTTTTTGGGGAATATTTCTAGCGTCTTTTTTTTACAAATCGGTTTATTCCTATTTAAAAAATTTGAATTTATTAAATTTATTTGAAAAAAGTTTTCTTAAAAAAAATGTTGCCGATCATTTTCAAAATATCATATATAATTGGTCGTATAATCATGGTTATATAGATCTTTTTTATGAAAAATCTTTAATTGCTAGTATCAGAAGATTAGTGAAATTAAATTCTTTTTTTGATAAAAAAAGAATTGATGGAATTACGAATGGAATAGGTATTACAAGTTTTTTTCTAGGAGAAGCTATCAAATATGTGGGGGGGGGGCGAATAGCTTCGTATATATTATTGTATATTCTAGATATATTAATCTTTCTAGTAATTTTATTGTTACATCGAAACAAATAAATATTGATGAATCTCATGAATATGGAACTCGGTAAGAAAAGGGGATTTAAAAATTGAAAAAGAAGATTCTGAAAGAATCTTCTTTGAATACTAAAATTACGTATTGAATTTGGATTCTTGTATCCATAATTCAAAAAGTTTTTTTGACTATTGCCGAAGAACTGAAATAAAAGATAGGGTATAGCTATGACAGTTATTGTAT
>NW_028196744.1:0-32500 GCF_037176805.1 Vigna unguiculata
TCCCCGACATATGTTGCAACGTCTTCAATAGCATGTTCTTACTTCGTCTTTCCCTTAATAAGTCATCAAATTTGGTGCTTTTTGATCCCCAGTTGCTATGGGGAACAAAGGAGGAAATACAATCGATTCCTCTATTTAAGTGGTTCTCGCTTCTCCTTGTTACTGTTCCTAACTCTTCCCCGGGTAGTTCCCAATGTTTGGTACTTTCTATACTTCGTGGGTGCAACATCAACAAATTCGCTCATGATCATGTTACAATACCTAAGATCTATGATCATATTATGCTAACTGTTCGTATTTCGTTCATTCCATCGGTATGCTCTCAGGTACGCTGTAATTGTGATCTGTTTGCCAGAACCAAGGGGTCTTTCTGTGGAAACCCTCACGAACAATCGTCGTTTTTTGATGGTTTTTCCGCTCCTCACAGCTGCTCTTTTCCACACCTCCGGATATCTGGTGCCAAATCGTCGCCCGTTTCCTTATTTCTTCGATAATAGAGTTGACTATCTTTGTGGCATCGATTGTACAAGTTCGCGAAGAGGCTGGACGAGTAGAATGAGGGAAAGCGGCTCGATTGACAAAAAAGAAGAGTAGCCCCCGCAAAGTAACTATGAATTCCCGAGCAATTCTCAACCAACATATGCGATTCATTCCCGTATTATAGTACAAATAATACTTATCAATCAAGCAGTTAGGAAGTCCTAGACTTTAAGCCAGCCCGTCCATGCTGTGGAAAGTTCCTTGCCTCTTGTGGCCGTGCCGTGAGCTGTGCCCGCTTTTCCTTTAAAGGCATCCGGGGAGGACGTCAACCGGCTAGTGCAATAATTCAGGCTCGACTGAGTTGTTTCGCCCGGAACTCCATCCATCCTGGGAAAGTTTACTAAAACAGTAGTTTCGAGCGCTGCTATAAAATAAGTGTCCTTTTGTTCCTGGGATGGGAGTCAAGTTGCTAAAGCTTCGATTCTTATTCTTTCCTTTGCCTGATGTGTATCGCCTGTTTTTCTGTGCTGTGTCAGTGTGGTTCATTCGTGAATCATATCCCAATCCTTCTATCAGTTAAAAGATCGAAGCTTGCTTTGAAATCAAAAGGAATCGGGCAATCGAGATGAGTCCTGGTGAACCTCGAGAATTGCATAATAAAGGTATCTTCTTTCCTGCTCTGCGAATAAGCCAGTACGCGAGGACATCCTATCATCCTTGCCTTTCATCCTGATATGAGTCCTGGCCTAATCAAAGTCAAAAGGACTCTCGTTGATTTTCCTTAAAAAAGCCATCGATCGATTCCACTTATTTCTGCACTGGCTTGCTCTCTTCGGTCTGCCGTCAGTCTTCGATCGGTCTATCGAGAGTAAAAAAAGGTCTATCCTATATAAAATAAACGAATGGCTCTTCCACCCGTCCTTCTAAGGAGCTTCTTGTTTAGCAGTTCTATCACTGGGAACTACATATAGTAAGGCGGCTTCTAGAGGTCCGAAGATCCAATCCATTCCATTTTGCGCTTAGCACGCGGAGAGAGTTGTTTTGCCGATCCGTCTTTTGTTTGTTTTGAGATCTTTCTTCGTTAGATTAGATCTGGCTTTCAGGATTTGGCTAAATGATATACATTCTGGATAGAGATGAATGCTTTGTTTGATCAATTGATGTAGGTTCTGAATCCAAATCAGTTCGGTCAAGGCGGGGCATCATGAAGAGAGATTCTATGTTGGCTACCTATCGCCCCCGTTTGTTAGGAATCCTCAGTGGCGAGCCCCGACTTGCTTAGCCCTCAGAGGCCAACCCGCTCTCCGGCGAGGATGCCTACTGAGTCCTTCCTCGTTATCTTTCTATCTTGACTAGTTAGTTCAGCTTCTCACTCCGCTCTGCCGTCACTGACTTTCTATCTCTTAGGCCGTGGTCTGTCTTCCCTTTCCATGCTCGTACAACCAGTTGGGATCGCCGAGCATCTTTCCCGCTCAGCCCCTTCCTCTTTCGGGCCTATGATTGAGGTGCCTACGAATTTCCCTTCTTCTGCGAGTTGCACAATCACTTCTTTCCCTTTTGCCTCTTTCTTTCGTGAGTCTGATGACACCTTGATGAGGATAATCAAGAGAATAAAAGGGAGATATCAATTGCATTCAAGGTAGCATTCTCGGTCATCATTACGGCTTGGCCGATGTGAATGGAAATGCACTCTCTCATCTTAGGCAAAGGTTATCGAAAAAGAGAACAGAAATTAGAATAAGAGCAACGAAAGATGTCAGGCCATACTTCTTACTTGACGAGTAGAACTTCTTAGATTAGTTACCCGGGATCTGAAAGAAGCTTAATTTCTTTGCGCACCGAGATCACTGTATTCTTACTGCTAGCAATCAAAGGAAGAATGAAGATCGAGGAACCTTGTCTTCATCCCAGTGCTATTCATCCCGAGATATGCCTTGAGAGGGTGTTGAAAGATGAAGTTTCACTGGTCTGGTCACATACGAGATTTCCTGCTCACTCTTTTCAAACAAAAAGATGATACACTCATACAACGTTTCAGACAAGGACTTAGTCTGAAACAAGGATAGGTTATGGAATAGCCTTTGTGTCGGCTTTATCGTTCTTAAGGACTTTCTGGCGCGGTAGGCTTTATAGCGGACCTGCCTTGCTGACAGCTAGGATATTACATATATATAGTTTGCGTTTGCCTTCACTTAGAAACTCTACGCCCCCTATTAGAGTTAGAGTAAGGCATGCTCTCGAAACTAGATTCACTCGTTCTTGTCTTTCAGCGATTCACCTATTCCAGAGCAGTCTGGTGATTAGCCTATCCCGCACTAGCCTGTGCGTATGATTGCGCCTACATTGGAAGATGAGATCCTACTTTTGATGATCATCTGGATGCCATGTCCACCTTTGAGGTTCCCCCTTCTTTGGAGGGTTGTTCTCTCTTTAAAAATATAGTGGATGTATGTGCCACAAGTGGTCGTCTCATTCCCACGGGTCTTTCTTCTTGATCGGTCGTGCCTCGCTCTCTTGTTGAGTTAGCTATTTATGATTCACTCTTATCTTGAAAGCCAATCAATAGATTTTCCTTCATAAAGTTCGTGCGTGGGTACCACTTTAATTAAGGGGTGTTCTTCCGATTATGTTCCAAAAAGATTCCTTTTCATGAGACTTCACCCGGGACAGAACAAGTTATGATTCCACTTCCCTCGCTTTTATAGATGCCCTAGTTTCTTATCTCAGATTTAGTGGAACTTACTCTTGCTTACCTCAGACTTTCCCTACCGTAAAGTCATACTAATGCCACGCCGCCATCCCTTCTCTAACAAGAAGTAAGTAAACTCCCTCCGAATAGCTCTGTTTGCTTTATCAAACAATTATCCCGTCCCTGTACTTGTTCATATTGATTTTGCATTCTAATTAGACTTCAAAGCAGGATAAGAACATAGTATTCTATCCTTTCGTTATTGTACTGAATCTATTCCTGACTTCTTTAAGGCTTGACCTAATAGACCGGCACTTATCCCACTTTCCTTCTTCCTATTTCTTTACCTCGCAGAACTTTTCATCAACTAGGTACTGGGGAAGTGTTGCTAGGTTTGTCTCTGACTCTAAGGATAGAGGGAAATAGAGCTAACTTCCCTATCTTTGACTTTCAGTCTAGTGCCAAGTGATGTCTGAAATGATGTGATTCTCTGTTTAGCCCGGAATCTTTAATACACTCCACTTTATATTCGAGTAGTCAGGTTCAGAAGGTAGTCAAGTGCAGATAAAAAGGAATGAACTGTAGGATGCTTCTGATTCTAGTGAAAGGAATTGAGCTTAAGTTGCTTGATGGTAGTACTATAGGGGGAGAAGTCAACTGCGAAGAATGAAAGAATCTATGTCTTTACTTCTTCTAGTGCATTACTTCCCTTGCTGTTCTCTCTTTACTTCAACGGGCCCTTTCGCTCTAGGACTTCCTCTTGTTGTCCCGGGAGTCAATATTGTAATAGAAGAATGTTTTTACTTCAAAAGCTAACATCCGAAGCATTACCCCCAACAACTCCTGGACAAACCCTTAAAAGAACCTCTCTTCTTGAAATGCTAGTTGAAAACGGAACTGAGAAGCAGGCCTCATACTTCCTGGATGGATGCCCTTCTTATTCTGAGACTCATGAACTTGCTGGTTCTGTTCTCTCGGTCCCATATGATCCATCCCTTAAAGGTGGTTCTGTTCGCTCTGGTCCAGCACTCACATCTAACTCTTTTGCCAGAACAGACCTCTAATAGGGCTTGAAAAGACTTGGCTGAAAGAGCCTTTTCCTCGGGTCCCTTATCCACGGATCAAATGGTCCCATCCCGGACTGGCTAGCAGAAAGCTTTTCAAGCGCATATCCTAACTTTCGAGTGCCTAGATTCATCAACAGAACTGACAATATACCTGGGCCCTCCTTCCCTTGCAGGGCAGGGTCCAGTCCCCTCCCGTCATCCTTCCCGGGGCATCCTCTCTTCCCATGGCTTCCTTAACAAGTAAGTAAGTAAACTACCTGGATATAAGGTATATATCGTTCCCTCTCTTGCTTTCACTTTCTTCTATTCCTGACTGAAAAACCACCTTACCCACAAGGGTACGGTTACCAGGAAATGAAGTGAGATACCTTATAGTTATAGAACTCCTTTCCTATTATAAGAACTATTGCTAGTTCTCTCTTTACATCCGATGACTTACTTGACATCAACTACCTCCTCTCCATACAATTCATTCTGGGAAACTATCAGGATCAAAGATAAGAGATAAAAGAAGAATTATGGTACTGAACATAACAGGTTGGACACGGACACCTACAACTCCTAATACTGCTTAAGCAAACCAAGGACAAACAACAGCTACCTTCAAAGATGGAGTGATCTCTATTGTTTCCGGTTTACTTAGAATAAAGATAAAGTCTATAAAGCATATTAATCCCTACTATCAAGTATCAAGTCGTAGTCATCTGCAAATAGAGCGTATTGTAAGATACCTCTAAATAAGGTACTGAGACTAATGAATGACTGAATCAATCACAATCTTTTTCATCAACTACCTTTACCTTGCACCCTATATCCCAACCTTGTTCTCATACGGCCTTTCAACAGAACTTTACAGAGGGAAGCTCACTACTACACCTCTATCTATATATAGGTAGAACATACTATAATATCAAATAGAAAAGGTACAGACTTAACTTTATTCCCTTATTCCTTCCGGATGCCTATTATAGTCCTACTTTGAAATCTCGCAGGAGAATAAAATAGTAGAATCAACTAGGGATTCTATCTGGACTTAAAACAGTATCAGCTAACTGAGACTGAGAATAAAGAGAAAGAGAACAGAGAATATGCATTCGGTTAAGCTTCAGCTTCAACGGCCATATCCACAGGTTCCAGTTCAACTTCCTTTCCTGAAGCAGATGCCCGAAAAGTGGGGGTTCGAAGCCTAAATCAAGGAAATACATGGGCTATCCGTTCTATCCCTTACCTATTCCCAAGAACGGAATATAACTAAAAAAAGAAGGGCGTTAAGGAACCTAGCCTTGATTCAAAGTGTCTAGGTACCAAGAGTAAAGGAAAGAAAGAGGTCTAACTAATATAAGAGGAGCTTGGGAGCATTTCCCCCAGGGCAATCAGATGTAAGGTCAGCATTGAGCGATGGGACTTGGAGCTCACAAATGCGCTGTTATGAGCTAACGAGTTTATATTTTTGAACTCGGAGAAGAGGATGGAAGAGGAGGTAGCGGTTCGTGCTTGAGTTGAATCACTTCACTTTGGCCCTATCTTTATATAATATAAGTAGTAGAACCCCTTAAAGGGAAATGATCTAGGTAAAAGCTATTTCAGGTTCTCTGGTATGGAATGCTTTACAAGTCTTTTACTAAGAGTGTGGCGTAGCTCTTCTTTTAGCTGTAGTTGATGAAGGACATATTCACGTAACACCTGAATTATAAGCCTATATCTGACTATATGAAAACATGAGTTTATAACCCCTGTAAGGACTCCCCTCGCCTGAGCCAATTCACTGTTGCCGACCTTGCTTCACTCCACCTCGCTTTCGACCTCAGCTCCTATGCTTGCCGCCGGACCTTGCACGGTTCCAACAACGAAATTGCGAATCCTCTAGCAGAGCAGAAGTTAGGGTTCCACCGGACCCATATCCAACAGCGGATCCTGCGGATCCATAGATTCTATATGGACTCCATAGAATATTGAACTCTATTAGCGGGGGAAGCAGCACCAGTCACGAGAGAAGCAGAGGTAGCACTAGCAGCGGATCCAGTCCTTGATCGAGATTCAAACCAGTCGCAGTAGTGAGTAGGTGATCCAAGACCGGAGACAAGAGAAGCGGAGGCAGTAGTTGCACGAGCAGTTCAAGATGCAGCAGGAGCAGTTAGTTCCAGAACGTTAAGAAAAAGATCCTAATTCTGACCTCCCTGATCGTGCGTGCTTAAGTTAAGATTCTTTTTCTAATAGAGAATAGGGATCCAGAGCCCTAGCCCGCTGCATCTGAAACCAATAAACGATCAGCGGCGTCTACAGGCAGTGGGAGTGGGGGGTTTACGTAAGATCGATATGGGAATTGGTTGTGAATCAGCCACCTCATCATGAGGATCTGGGGACAATCCAGTGCCCAAATCCGTGCAAACTCCTGAGGGGCTAAATCCTAAAGGTATTGTGGCCCAGTAAGGGTGGTCTACGATCAGGGGAAAGGAATCGATCTCTCTTTCGTTTTAGGAAAGGATAAATGTTCATTTTTCTCTATAGTACGCAGCACTCGTAGCACTTGGTGGGCTCCATTGTTGGATCACTGAGATTCTCTTTTTTCCCCGGAGGCAAATATGCATATCTGTTATGTTACGATGCATTCTTCGCACTGGGAACATATGAATTCTTCATTATTCCCTTAAAAGCAAGATCTGAGCAAGTAGCAGAGCCAGTTGATTGAGTGGTTGAAGCAGTCAATTATGCGGATACATATTCATACCCGGGCCCAAATGAAACATCCGAGCCAGTGGAGGCGCAGCACCTCAACGCAGAGTGAGTAGCATGGGGAGCATAGTGAGCGGCCGAGCATCAGTGAAGCTGTTGACTAAGTCGATATATAGATCCCGATCGAGCTTATGCTTCTCGTGATCGTGGTCGCCTTTATAGATTCGTTATCGACGATTAGGACCTTCGTGATCGAGACCTAGAAGCATACCCCTCATCAAGGGCAGCTCTTCAAACTTCTGGTACATAGAAAGATCCATATCCATATCTTATTGAGGCGGGATCCTGATCCAGATCTATATCCAGGGATCAAAATCCAGTCGATGAAGTGGAACCTGACGGTAAGAGCAAAGGTACAACCACCTTAGGCATGGTTCATCCTGCTACACAGATCCCAATCCGGCTTTCCCCTTTACAACATAGGGCACCCCCGCCCAGCGTCCCTACCTGTTCCAACAAGTGATCCAGATTTTGACGTCTTCCTAGAAGTGATGCTTCGATATTTTCACATGCCTATGGTCCTACCGGGTGTTCTATAGTTAGTCCCATATCCCTCAGGTGCAGGAGAAGCAAAGGCATAACTGTAATACTCCATAAGTATACTCATTTGCGGATAGAGACCCTGTTCCAGATGATCGGAACCCAGCACCTTAAAGACTTTATTTGGCTCCAGACGAAGAGCAGGATCCATACTCATCGATGGTAAAGGCAAAGGCATGGGCGGAGATAGGAGCATGGGTAGCATCTCGTACAGATAGAGACATCTCAGTAGCACCACTTTCTTACCCATAAGCATAGCAGGAGTATCCCTCCGGGTACATACCTATGGCCATGAGCGGGAGAAGCGGAGGCGTGGGCACCAGTAGATCGGAGCCATAGTCTACAGTAGCAAAACCATACCCATACGTCGGGATGGGTGATGCATCACAAGTACCAGCAGCATCATAGGCATCATCTTAGCGGATCGATAGGCGGATTCCCTTCGTGATCTAGAGCCATACCAGCACCCCTTCGCCCAGCCTCCATACGTAGATTCACTAGTGACCTTAGCTTGGTTCCACAGGTCCTGGTGTAGATTTTATAGTGACAGAATCAAGGGCAGCATCTTAACCAGGTCGAGAGCTTGAAGCAGCTCCATAAGCATACCTAGGACCTAGTAGATATAGTTAGCATAACCTTATTCCATTATCCAGTATATCCAGCTTCTTTTCGTTCGGTTCCCATACCTTTTCAAGAACTAAGAGGTAAGGTCCGAGAGGGTCCCTTTGCCTTAAATCCCCTTTCTCCAGCAAAGTAGCCATTGAGTTCCCAGTCAAAGAGATAGAGAACTTAGGAGTTGTAATACATTCCTCAATCCAACTCCCATTTTTCCGCTAGGCACTAGTATCTGGTAGCTCGGAAAGTGAAGGCAAAACTCCCATCTTGTCCTTCCTATCAGGTAAGTAAAGAAGTAGCTCCACCGATCTCTCGAACTGTCGCATACAATAAGGATCACACTCTAGGAACAGAGAGAAGGCGTGAATCCACTGCGGCATCTTCTGCCCCATCCGATGATGCTCACTGAATACACCTCGAAAAGGAAGAAAGCTGTCCACCATGGCTGAAGTAAAACTAGACTTTGAGTTCCTCTTTGAATAACATAAAAAAAGCATTCCACAGTCGTAGGGGTACCGACACCGGCAGTCGGATATAAATAATAACTTACCCCGCGTTAGTAGAGTGAGGAGTGAACGGAAAAAAGAACAGTTGTCAGGAGGGACCCTCCGGCTTATACATTAGGCATGAAGAACCGGCCAATGCATTCACTCACATCCGTTGATTGCGGTGCGCCATACACCAAGCTTGTTTCAGAGCGGATGTCAGGAGTGGAAAGGAAGAGTTGTACCGAGGACTTAGTCAAATACTGAACTGAAAAACGAAGAATACCATCATCGAGTACTGAACCCGTAGTTTTAGTATCGCTTTGAAGGAAATCAAGTATCCTAGCAAAAAACTCTCAATCAAGCCTCACACCCCTACTAGGGTAGGTTCAAACCCCATTTTCCAAAACCTCTACCTCTAATGGGGCATCTCTTATCTTGTTCGATTCTAGTGAAAACCTCTTCTGATAGGTAGGTTCCTATCCTTTATCTATCAGCAAATGGATTCAATTCACTTTTCAGAATCCATATACGGAACTCCGTAAATCAGGCCATGGTCGCAGCATCTGAAATCGTTTGTTCACCCTAACGTAAGTCCTCTCTCCACGCTAAAACGCTAAATCATTTTGGCTCTTTCACACAGCATCGAGGGCTTTTTCATAAGAAGAAGCACTCTATTGTCCACTTCGATAGCTTTCAAGAGTTATCTTCATACCCGGGGTCTCCAACCCCCTCTTTCTGGCGGGCCTTCTTTCCTCTGCTTCCTTGTGCTTCTGAGATCGCTAGCAATTTGCATTTACTGATTCACTAAGCCAAGCATTGGAGCAAGCTAGGAAGACCGCTTTTTTCCATCATCCAAGTCCATCTCCGGCCCCCTTCTTCCTAAAGCCCGCTCCAGCCTGCTCCTTTATCTGTCTTATAGTCGGCTCCCCTTTAATCTTCTGTCTCCCACGGATAGGTGCCTTTCGGGAACGTCTCTCTCCGCTACTCCCCTTTTGCTCATAAGTAAGTAAGCTCTTCTCCACGGCATATTTTGACTCTGACCTTCGCTTCCTTCATTCGGTTTTCTGGTTCTTGGCTGAACCAACCAGTAGGTCCTTCGACCCTCAAAGCAATACGGTATGCTGCTTCTACGCTGTCCAGCAAACGCAAATGCAATTCGTGCTCAGAAAAAGTCAGCTCGAATATTGCCTCTTGTCTCCCTCCTTCACTCTATATCGTAGAGACAATAGGTTAAACTCCTCCATGTACTCTCGCATAGAGATTGAAAAATAAAAACAACCTTGTCTCAGATTCCTTAAACTTATTTCAGAAGTCCGCTTCGACATCACCTGGTAGAAATGAATCCTTAAACTTAAGAACTTATTGTTCTCCGTAGCGCTTCTCCTCCTGCTCCCTCTTCTGTCGTACATGTGCTCACCATAAGCCTCAACACCCGCTTGAAGCCCGATGACAGAAACAGTGGCTCTGGAGGAGATCAAAAGTATCCCCACCCGTCGCCCCTCACTTGAAGACGAGAAGATCAAATTCGATTCAAAGATCGGAATCATACCTCAGCAGGCAAGGTCGGCTCAAAGACAGGACAGGAATAGCTAATCCGCCGGGAAAGGGAGTCGCTTTATGCTCTTGAATATGACTCTCACTGGGCAATCATAAATTCCTCACTTCATACAGTCGTAAGGCTTCCAAGTCTGACTAGTTCCGCATGGGGTGGGTACTTCATTAGTGTGATCTGGCAACTGAAATACATGGGCTATGGCTATCTTCTATTAGAAGCTATGCCCTTTCTTTATAGTTTTTCTTCTATGAAAGGATAATAAGGTGCGCTCTTCCTGGATTGCTATTGCAGCTTGGCCTTTTTGTCTTTTATTCACCCGCTTTTACTTTTATTGCTTTAATGAATATCTCTTTATTGTTTTCCTTATAGTATTACCCCTCTCTTAAGAGAGTGAGTGCCCGACTAGGAGTACGGTTTAGGCTTTGCCCAAACAAATAGGAAGAGAATTGGTTGTGAAAGAAGAGCCGACTGAGGTTGAATGAATTCTTCCACCCAGCAACAGCAAGAGTAGAGTTTGGCACAGGTCAAAGAGGAAAGGCTAAGCGAAAAAGGTTAAGATTGCTTAATGGAGTTATGGCCACTAGTCATTCGGATTTCTCCTTACCCATGTCAGTATTCTCACTGGGCATTTTAGCCTATATCTCCGCTTTCGCTTCCGTACTCAACCGTCTCTCTCCTTAGTCCGATCTAGCCTCTATTGATTGAGAGGGTTGAAGACTCCTTTTATTAATGCAATTTTGAATTCCACGGAACTTTCTCGATTCCAACGCAACTCATCCTTTTGGAGCTGACGTAACAAACTACGCGAGCCTCCCGACGAAGCCAACATAAATCCTATCCGAATAAAAAAAAGAAAAGGCAGTTTCATTATGGTGGTATACCAGCCGCCTGTTCTGGAACTTCCAGTTCCAATCGAAGCATATCTATCCGTAAATGGATTTTGTATGTATAGCCACTTCAGTCGTGCTCGTTGTTTCTCTAAAGTATCTTTTTTCTGGAACATGATCAACCCAAAATTATTATGTTCGCGTATTTTTCATCCACCGATGCAGAAAATTCTCCAGTTTTCCATTCTCATATGAGGCCGGAAAGTTTAGTGGCAACAGGTCGGCACGAAGTGATTCATCATGCTCAAACATGAGGCGATCATTCGTTAGGGACGGTTTATAGATCATCAAATTCCCACAAATGGAATGAGAAGTGGGTCCATGTAAATGATCGAGACCTCGGAAACAACAACGCTCCTTCCCCATATGGAGTTCGGAACCCAAAGGCAATCGTTGAGTGAACTGTATCTTCTTTTGTGTTAGTTGACCTAAGCCGCACCATTATGGGGGTGGGGCTCGGACTCCGAACCGTACGTGGGGCGAGTTTCTGCCTCATACAGCTCGGGCCGAAGACCGGGGAAGTTTAGGAGAGGTGGGGAGACCCAGCAGCTGCCGTATCGGACAAGGATCGAATTAGCAAGCCTAGCAGAGTCCCCTCTAGCAGTAGCACTATAGTCCGTCCTAATTTATTCGCAAGGAAGTATCCGCAAGTCAAAGGAAAGCGAAAGGTTTGCTCGACTGAGAGAGCGAGTGGGTTAGCCGGTCCCTTTCAATAAAATCCTATTCCAAACAGGGATGTCGGTTCGGCATCATAGACTCGGATTCTCTTCCGGGCATGTGTCCTAGCTCAGAGAAACAGGCTTTCTCACCTTTGGAAGCAGCTCGTAGAATAGAACTGGCAGCTTTCTTGACTGACCCGCTGTCACATCTCGAATCGGTCCATTCTCTTGGAAGACCTTCCTCACAGGACTCTCAGCATGCTACCAGTCCGATCTAGCTGCCCGGTAGACCAAATCCAGTAGATAGTGAGGCCTGTCACTGGTTGAGGAAAGAAGACGACAAGCTAGTTACCTTTCAGGCAGTTCGGGTTTCTTGTGTCTGACCTTCCCAATGATTGAACTTTCCCTTAGCGGTGCTCTCTCCTTGCATAGGCATAAGTGATCCGACAGGCACTCTCCGGAACATGAGTTCAGGCATGACGCTCAATAGGGCATTCCTGGTATACTACTGAGATTCCCGGAAGCATGAGTCCAATCTCTCTTAGACTAGCAAGTCTTCCGAATTCAGTTAGCAGAATTCCCATCTCTCTCTGACTGACTGCATTGGCTGTCTTTCTCTTGTGAGTCCGGCATGTCTTTCTCTCCCTGTCTTGCAGATTCACAGAGGATGACCTGCAGGTGTATCATCGGGTCCAAGTGGTTGGAAGCTCTGTCTAGGCAGACGTTTTGTTGGAAGTACTCGCTCTGAAATCCTTGAACAAGGTGATCTGCCTGGCTTGCTTGTGAAACTGGGGAGTTAGACAAGGCCAGGCAAGCATCTGACTGGCTCGGTAACTGGTCTCTATCTCCGAGTGAAACTAGGCAGTCAATCGAGCTTAGAGACAGTGCATGTTTACCTGTGACTAGCTTCTCTCTTTGCTTTCCTTGCTGTGACTGGTTGCTTGCTCTATTGGATTGGCTGTCTTCTCTCTGTGACTAGGTGCAATCTTGCATGTGTTCCGCATCTGACTTTTGTTACATTTCCGAGTTTTGGATGCTATCTGCAGTGAAACAATTGAGAAGGATTTGGTTATCCTTCTCTATTGGAGAAGTAAGAGAGATCATGCTTTCAGTACATCTCTCTTCTCTCATTGCATGATGGAGAGTGTCCTTTCTTCTCTCATTGATGCTATTGACAGACTCGATCTCAATCCCTTTTTTTTTTTCTTGATCAGAGAACGGATTAGCATAGCAATCTATGTCAACCCTTTCAAACAGCAATCAGAGTTTCAGAGTTCATGTCGGAGTCTGCTAATTCCACTAGGAGACAGCAAAGATATTGCTTGCTCAGTCTAGGCAGTCAAATCGGAAATGAGATGGGATTTCCATTCGATTAGCCAACAGGAATCTGTCCTTGTTGACTTCCACCGGAAATCCAATCTACCGGTTACGTAAATTCCTAATCTAATCAGGATAGTCTATCTCCGTATAGGGGAAAAGCTCTCCACTCGTTTTTCAAAGTCAAAGATAGGGCATGTCAAAATGGAGTGACTTTTTGATCGACATATCGCTGCAAAAGTCCTCAATTATAAGTGAGACAGGGCAGACAAGCCAGCAATAGAAGCTATGCCCAGCTTTTTTACCCAACCAGACCTAGGACCAGCAATGCCTGTCAAAGAAAGAAGTACAGGTTGCCAGTCCCACTCATTGCTATCTGATAGCCCTTATCAATCACTATTTTCACATAGAGAATAATTATGCTATTCGGACAATCTTCTTATAGCGAGTCAATGTCGATAATCTAGCAAGAGCTTCTAGCGCAAGGGGAGTACCAGATAGAGCTTCAACAAGTGGGAATCAATACAGCAACAAGTCCGATGTTGAATGAGATAGCTTTCATCTTCCAATCTTTCTGAGCTAAGAAGTTTGAAAGGGGCAGTCTTCCATGTCACTCGGAAGGCAGATCAAGGTAGATGAACCAATACCAGATGCTTCCGTTTGGGGATTGACAATGGAAGTTGGTCATTCTCTTCCCTTCCCGTGTAGAACTAGGATGACTAAAGCCCAGCGTCGAAAAAGATTGACTTTCAAAAAATAAAGGAGAGTGGATAGCTGTGATGTGAAAGAAAGGTTAGACAGTTGGGTTGATCGAGATAGGGTTCTATGTCCGGTTATCAAGCGAGAGAGAATAGCAGAATACGATCCGCTACATATGAAGCAAAGCCGGCCTTGCCCGTTGAACTTCTCTCATCCCGGGATTGAGATAGGCAGAGTTCCCGAACCGCTGAGTGCTATCATTATGCCTCCGGTAATAAAAACAATTAGTCCGATCTAGCTGGAAAAGTCGTTATTTCAGTAAAAAGTTTGATGCACTGGCTAGCCTAGACTCCCATTCAGGCACTGCGGGATAGACTGAATAAGGTAGCAGTGGACTTTATAGCAAGATACTTTTACTGATCTGCCTCTCCTAACGGCTTGTACCGGTATTCTAATAATGGCCAATCCAGAATAAGAGAGCTAGCCTAGCCCAGCTTGACAAGAGGATTAGGACAGCTTGGCTAGAGATGGACAATGCAAAATGTCTTAGAGAAGGAGCAGCTTATGACGAGAAGGGCTTTTAACTAACTCAAAGGAAGGCTCAGAAGAATCCTCATTAGTAGCAGCAGCCTTGGAATGAGTTTGAGGTTTAGACTGGGTTTGACTACCTTTAGGTGTGTTCTTGCGAGGAGGCCGAGTGAGACAGTCTCGAATTCAATTCCCAGGCTTCTTTCAGTAACAGGAATTCGATGAGCCAGAATAAGGTATAATAGAAGAAGTAGCCCTCACTAATGAAGTTCATTGTCATTTCATAGTTCCAAGTGAAGTCCTCTGAAGAGATTAGTTCTGCAACAGCACTATACAGTGTAGGCAAGGGGCTGCGATGGAGTAAATAGGCTCGAGCAGGCTAAAAATCATCAGTGAGAGCGAGAGTAAAGAAACTTCTTAGCATGAGCGAAGAATCTCCAAAAAAACATACATAGGACAACAAAGAATATAAGTGGAGAATAGACTGTCCAGGTTGCTCTTTCATGTCGTGCAGGTGAAGCATAAGCTCATACTGACGAACAAGGTCTGCAATAGTCTACCAGGCCCCAATTGCCACAATTCAAACAGATCCTAGGAAGGCTCTCCTACTCCATTTACAAGTTAGCGGTTCACTCTTTCGATAGAGATATACTTTTATAGAGAAATGCCTTCTATCTACGTAAAGAGTGCGTCCTGTCTTCTGTCTCGCCCTAAATGGAATGGCTCTCTTAGTTACGCTGCGCCCCGGTCTGAGTCCCCCACGTCCGCTCTTCTCCGCCCGCAACCCAAGAAGTTGGCTTTGCCAACACAACAACATTAGGGGCCCGTCCCCTTCATTCTATGCCGACCCCGGCCCGGGGCTGGCTTTTGGGAAGCCCGTTCCCACCGCGCTCACGGCCCGGCTGGCCTTCCAGCGTAGTGGGAATTCTCCCGTTCCCTGGTCAAAGACTTGGTTGGATGCGGGATCTACTCCACGAGGAGCGGTACGACGTATATGATATCATCACGACCTCTCTTTTCGTACCGCTAGGGATGCTTAACGCCACTTCGCCAACTGGCGTTACCTGCGCTTTCGTGTCTCTCAGTGTGGTCAGCACTGGGTGTTTCGAGCAGCGAGGCTTACACCCATTCGCATTAGTTCATCCAAAGTTCCTTACCCTTATGCACGAATTATTGAATAAGCCATCTTCCTATCAAGGTTAAGGAGTCAACTGAGCATCTCAGCGGCGGGATTGAATACCCGGATCGAGTCAGAGTTCACGCCGCCCGCCCTGAACAAATAGGAGGCGTGGGCCACAGGTCGCACATAAGCCGCCGGGTCGCACGACAGAAGAACACCCAACATACAGATGCACACTCCAAAATGTGAAATATTCATCTTCATTGGAGCTTTTTGGTGGTAGTCGTGAAACAGCCATCAGCTGTCGGCTCGTTGGTAAGGCGAGAGCTTCAAGCCCGATTTCAGGTTCAGGTGGCACACCCCCCACACAAGCACCACCCGACGAAGGGGGGACGGGGAAAGCTACAGGCCAAAAACCTTCGACCCTTCTTTCTAAATGGGGGTGCCCGGAGCACCCCATCTTGTCATTTCGTTGTTGCTCATTCCCGTTAGGCTTAGGCCGAAGTGTTTGGCGTTTCCTTCTCCGCGCCCGCTCACGCTTTGCTGACCTATCGCGTGGTAAAGAGAAGAGAGTACGAAAGAATAGTAAACAGAGCACACCGCAGAAAGATTCTAAATATGAGAAGTCCCCCTTGGATTCGATAAGAAGGAAATGAAGAACGGGAACGAAACGAAATGAGGCGTTTCCAGCTCTAGTTTCGGATGAGCTTCTCCCAATTATGTCTGGTAATAGAATAGGGCGGCTTGCTCTGACCAAGACTCCACTTTTTGCTCCGTCCATGGAGCGTATGAATTTCCTGGAATGTAGATAGACCAAAAGAGGGAATGAAGGGATAAGAATAGGAATTATAGTCCCATTGGAAAAAGGGGGCACCAGTGGGAACATCTCTACTGACGAACCATTTCAATAGTAAGGGTGCTGCCGTGCCACGAGGCACGACCATAGAAGTAATGAAAAATAAAAAGTTATGTAGTTGGACCATCTGCTCTATCCGTTCGAGTTTCGCTTCTCTAGAGAAGATGAGACGCTCAAAATGAAAGTGTGTCGCAACGCATACCGAAAGGATACCAATGAAGCCGACCATTAATGACTAGTTCGAACACCAGGAGCGGTCTGATCCCTGATTTGATCAAACAGACTGCTCTTAGAAAGATGAAAGAAAAGCAAACTCTCCAAATTGTTGACCAAGCAACACTAGCGGAACAATCTCAACTTCTTACCAGCCGGATGGTGCGCAATGAAGACCAATCCGCGAGCTAAACTAGAACATCCAATAGCAGACAAGCTTGCATCTCCGTCTTGTCCCGAATCCTTATTTTCTTTCTCCTACAAGCCAATCATGCAGTCTATAGCTCTACTTTACTACGATATATCTTGCTATTGTTTTGTTCTATCACAAACAGTCAAACCAGCTACCGAAGAAGAGATACTCAATTCGTTACCATGACTGATAGGATGATCAAGCAAGGCAGTCCATAGACAGTTCCGCTTCTCCTCTTAGTTAGAGAGGAGCAGAGACCGCTCGATCTTATCTTGTTGGTTCTTCTTCTTTTTTGTCGAATCTGAACCATGAAAGTCAGTCAATGTTGGCTTCCTCTCAGAGTTGGGATCCTCACGACCCTTTCCTTGATTGCCTGAGTGAGGATCGGAAGAAGCTCAGCTGCCAATGCAAAGTCCGCTTAGTTCAAAACTCTGAAAGCCGAAGGGAGGAAGGCATCATAGGTTTTTTTTTCTAGGTTCAGGGGCGAATCGCTAAAGGTCGAAGTCAACGGCATTTGAAAATCAGACTGAACCCGCCCATCTCATCTTGATTTAGGGGGGGATACAGGGATAATTTGATCTTATATCACGCCATTTCTTTATTAGTAGCGAGTAGCAAGAAGAGAAGCTACAAGCATGAGGTCTCACCTTATCTTATTTAGAGGATCTTTTTTATTATTCAATTTAAATCGGCCAGGAGCCTTGGTTCCACTCGACCGGAGATACGACGTCATTTATCGAAAAGACCTTTCACTAGCCTTTCTTTCACCCCGATTGAAAGCAATGAATGGGATCGGCTTACCCCATTCTTATAGCGGAGAGAGTGGTACCGTACTGGCTTTCAAGCGGCTTTCCTCACTCCCTGGCATGACTACAGAAGAGAGGGAATTCCTACCAGACCAGAGAGGGGTGATTCTCTAACAAAGGAAAGAAAGGAATGACTATCTAAAAAGAGACAGGCTTGCACAGACATCCCGATGGGAAAGAAGGAAAAGACTGGATTTCCGCTACGCACCTTGCTCTTCTCTGTTTAGGAGTGGGAGTCTGTCTTTTCTAAAGAGTGAAGCTCCTCATTCAAAGAGGAGCGGGTGGTTATCGAGGTTTGCAAAGTCTAAAACTTCAGCATGTTGGATGCACCCAAACAAAGCCGGTTAACCAAAAGGCGATACGGAAATTGTCCTACAAGCGCAATCCCATAACCTACATCGACCACTTTAGGAATACGTGCTGGGCGGGAAGACTAAGATCGAGTTGGATTTCGGGACTAGGGTAAATAGGTAATCGACTCCTTTTCATACAACAATATACCAACCGGGCTTACTATACGGAATATAAGACCTCAAGGCAAAGCCAATTTACCCGAAAGCTTGGAAAGCATTCCACCTTACAACAATACTCGCGCAGGAAAGAAAGCAAACAAAGTCCTATCTTAGGGTGACGAGGGACAAAGCAGCAACCAAAAAGCATTGAACCTTAGCCGACTTCGAGCACTTAGAAAGAGACTAGGCGCTGACCGATAGGATTCGAAGGATTGATTAGGCGATGACTGACTGAGAGGCGGATACGATTTCACTCTTTGGTGAAGGATTAGGACTTAGGTGGGCGGCTTAGCTTAAGGGAAGGGGCATATTCTCCTTGATTTCAATCTATTGGGTATTGGTAATTGCGTAGATAACGATTTTCCGACAGACATAGCAATTATCTCCTTAGGGGGCTTCCCCGCTTCGCTTCTTCTTTGTTCATTCGTAAATCGCGTCTTTTTAAGCCAGGTCAAAACGATTCGATTTTTCTCTGAGTCTACGGAGATAAATCGGTCTTTAAGCGAAAATCCCGGGTTTTCTAAAACCTTCTCGTGATGATCTCACTCCAAGGAGGGAAAAGGTTTGTTAATTCATTCAAAAGACGGGCTTTCCTAGCTCATATAGTGGAAAGCGCCCTTCCCACATCGATCCGAAGAATGATGAAACCTGCCAAGTAATATAGTAGTAATGCCTTTCCCAATCCTCTATCGAAGGAAACCCCTCCGAGGGTGAAAGAGGTGGCTAACTTTCCTTGCCCCAGGGAGCTTCTTTGTTTATGTCACTAAGCGTGATAGCTTAACCGCGCTTCTAGCTCTATCTCTAAAAGGAATTATTAAACCGGCCATGCCAGACAAGTACTGGTTGAAGTTCCGCCATCCCCTCTCCCAGTTGCTATGAATCGAGAGAGCCCAGTCGCTCCTCCTGCCTACATAAATAGAGGCATCACTCGAGTGATGCCTCTTCTAGTAGATCCAATCCAGACAGATCTAGTATACGTACAAGAATCAGAAGGGGTCTTCTCCCTAGGTGAGGGGATTGTGCTACTTGCTTTTCTCTTAGTTGAATAATGGGTCTTTCTCTTTTTCTTTCCTTTCTTGTTCCGTCCTGCGCTAAGCAAGCGAGTCTTTCATTCCTTGCTCAAGTAAGTGAGGACAAGCCCCTTTCGTTTATCCGGATCTGCCTATCCGGGGACTTCTCCAACAACCTCTTCTGGGGAACAATCTCTTATGTACTCAGACGGGCCGCTCCACTCCCTGTGTTCTTTCAACGTAGCAAGGAGGCCGGCTGAGAATGCCAAGTCGGTCATCCACACTCAGTCAGAGTCCAATTTCCTAGCGGAAGAAAGCCAAAAGGGAAGTTCTGCGTCCTCACCTTTCAATCGAGCAACTGCGTTTCTTCGTCTTAGGCCTCCTACAGAGGTGTATTTCCTTTCAAAGTAAAAGAATTTAGGGGATTCTCGCCGGATGGAACAAGGCGCTTCGAACCATATACTGCTTTTGCTGGAATGAAACGAACGAAGCCTTGGAACATAATTCTGCTGCTTGCTGGGCCCGGATGGCGGAACTTGCATTTTTTGAGAGAAGAAAGCGGCCCCCCTTTTGCGGCAGAGTAGAAAGCTGAGCTTTCCCTCGTGTAGCTCCATTCAGAAAGAACACAAAAAAAAGGATAAATAACATTTTTTCGCGGATTCTTGCCATCACTACTGGAAAACAAATTGAGCTGTAGGCATCAAGGTAAGGGGGCGATAAACTATACTGCTGCAGAAACGGAATCGAAGGGGTTGGTTGAAGGGTAAGGAAGGATAGCGTGATTGACTGCTTTAGTAGGTAAGAAAAAATCATACTAACACGCTGGTGGAAGGAAATTGTTAATAAGTAATCGGGAGAAAGCACCCCAGTATGCAGTAAATGCCTTCTCTTCCATCTGCTTCAAATCTTAGTGGAAGAGTTAGAAAGAAGAAAGGCAAATATGATCGATTGATGAGTGAACATCCTATCCTGGCGCGGATAAAGCTTGGTTTACTATTAGCATAGCCCCTTGAATGGGATCATATGAATGGAAAGACGTGTTTTAAGCTTCAATCAGTTGGTCCCTTACTTAAGTTAAGATAGCTCTTAAAGATGAAAGCCCAACGCTATTGGCTTAGCTTCTACTACAATTACCCTAGCATAGTTTGGATAGATGAAAGCTGGGGGTCCCCTTCTTGGTTAATAGCAACTTTTTCTGCTTATCTATTACGGACCATAATGTCTTTCTTTCCTTATTCACGACTGGGATAGCTTGGATACAGACTTTTCTTCCCCGGGATATAGCGGGTTCTCTTCTCGGTCAAAAACGGGCAAAGGGGAAAAGATAAAGAAAAGGGTAGCGTCAATCTTTTTCTATCTGACGAGGCTATTCTTATGAGTGCTACGAATACTAAGACTCCCTGTCCTAACGAGCTAAGGGGGTGTACCATTCAATGCCAGCCCTATGGCTTTTGCTTGTCTTGTCTCGCCATAAAAAGCTGAGCTAGATGGGCCCGAACCTGCTCCTGCTCTTTTTGGTTCATAATTGTCTGTGGGATGGATATGGAATTCGACTTGAAACTTGCGTATGTCCTTTAGTTCAAGAAGATGGACACAGCATTGCTCTAAATGAGGATAGATGCGTATGGTATAGGAATCGGGAAGAGAAGATCAAAGCCGCTAGTTGAAGACAAAGGATCACGAACTGGAGTTTTCTAATGAAAGAAATGCGAGAGCAGGTCCTGCAACGTGACTTGGTTTGCTCGGGTGTGGAAGGATCGGGGAACAGATATGTCGATGGTTGAAAGGCTAGCGAATACCATTCTTTCAGGAATTAGGCTTTTGAGACCGGCTAGCTCTTGCTAGCATAGAGCTACCAGCAACAGGCTAGACATAAAGAGCTAGTATCGGTCCTAAGACAGCTTCTATGCCTACTGCTACTTTGGCTCTAGACTAGTCTTATCCCTTCAATGCTTTTATAAGACTAAAACTCTTCTCGCCGGCTCACGGGACTCGTAAAAATGTGTTCACGTAACGTAATAGGTCGTTGCTTGCTGCTTGCTGGCTAACGCACCTTACTAGCCTACGTAAGCGCTTTGAAGCCGTAGCTTGCTCCCCAGACAGTCTCTCTTTTCCCAGTCGTACCCGATCGTTTCGATATGATTTCTATTTTTTAAGTTAATGGGGCCTTTTTAGATTATCATCTAAGTAAAGCGAAATATTCCCAACCAACCTTCACTCAGTCAGTCGTAAGGCTGTATCTGAACTACAGTGGCTTCAATCCGAGTCCGGGTCCCGGGCTGGCTGCATCGGAGAGGGGTGGAAGCAATGGATCGAGTGTATTGATTCCATTTCTTCTCGTCCATCGAATTGGGGATCCTATCTCCTAGTCTTGATCTACCCGGTCCCCTCGGAATGAGATGGAGATGGAAGCAGGAGCGGAGAACCCCAGCTGGAAGGTCTTTGGTGCTCGAACCAGGCTGCTTCCTCTCCATCTCCTTAATTAAGGGCGAGTGCTAAAGGGCCTACTTTTACTTGAGTAGTTAGGGCGAGTGGCTAAAGCCCACGATGAAAAAAAGTGGAGATGAGAGTCGCTTCCGATTTTCCGCCCTACAAAGCCAGCCAATTCGTTACCGGCTAACTGGAGGCCGAACAAAAGCGCGGCTACGACAAACGACGAGTTTCCTTCCCGGACGGGGGCACGTGTAACAGCCCCGCAGGGAACTAAGAGGAGTTGGTGTTAAAGACCGATAAGAATTCATTCTAACTAGTAGCTACTCATTACACACAAGAAAGAGTGTAGGTTTCAGTTCAGTCTACGGTCTCCCGTCGGATATCACTCACTGTATTCCCTGCTTTGGGAGTTAGAAGTGAATCAGGGACTTGCCATGGATACGAGTGAAACGAAGGCACAGGCCATTGTTTTGTATCAATTTCTTCGTTTTCTGACCTCTGAGGAGACTTCCCCGCTTAAGCCATAGTAAAAGACCTAACCACTCTGCTCGGCTCTCTGTCAAGGGAGAGCCTTCGCTCCGCCTTCGGGGTACTAGGTGAAATGGGTTACCTCACTCCTATCCATTGATGTCTTGGACGGAGATATTCTTGAAAGTAAACCTTCATTCTTGGATAGATGCTTTCTTGCTGCTCCCCTTATTATATAATGATCTACCACGCTGCTTTGAACGTCCCTGAATAGGCGCATCCTTTGCTGCCATAGAGCGAAAGACAGGGGCACGGGACACTATAAAGAAGAGATGGCTAAGCTCAAACTCCAAAGGAAGCAAGTAAAATAAAATAGAGAGGAAGGAAGAATGCAAGCAACGGATATAAGCGTCCTAGCGTAGCGCGAAAGAACTGTATGCGCATAAATTAAATAAGGACGACTGACTATATAGAAATATGAAAGTGGAGTGAAAGTAGTCTACACTACGCCTTCAAAGGAAGGGGCCATGACACATTTATTGACCCTATGGATTCCAGGAACCACTAAAGTTTCGACTAGACTCAATCAATCGAGAGCTAGCATTAGAGAAAGCAGTAGAAAATCAAAGACGACTTCGCACTGAAAGCAAGGGGATTCGCTAAGCTAGTAGCTCTAAAGTAATGGCATCCTGTTGATTCCTAGCTGACTAATAAGAGTTCTAAAAAAAGCCCCCCTTCGTACTCTATTTTATATTCCCCATTCCTACGAATGCTTCATCGCTTAGATGTGTTCGCCCTGCCCATGTGTAGAAAACAATACATATATTATGTTATGTCCGATTTGCTGACTACCTTGCTATAGACCGAGGAGTAACGACAAAGCAGGAGATCATAAACAAGATACAAACTAACAAACATACCTGCATAAGGACAGCGGCACTTCACTGGGTCCCTATATGACTATCATAAAAATACATCTAAAGATGCGTAGTCAACAGATCCCTAGTCTTAGAACTAGGAGTTTTACAGTGAGATAGACGTTTAACATAAAAAGAAAGCTATAGCGCTAGCCAGCAAGCAAGCATTCTCGATTGAAGCATGAAAGAGTTTGCAGTGCAGTCGTAGGTACTCTCAGAACAGATTCATTCGAAAGAGCAAATCAAGCAAGAGCGCGGGACGAGATTGCGATAGGCAAAGTAACAAAGTAAACCTTCTAAGCTTCAGTTAGTGTGCAAGACCAATTAAGGGTTGTCAGTTAGACTTCCTTTGAGCACGCACGCAAGAAGCTGTCCAGACTTAAAGCGGTACTCCGTCCAAATAGGAATAGTAGCAATCGCCCTAGTTAGTCGTTTAGAGTGAACCTGAAGAGGTTTATGGACTAGTTAATCACGTTTATAAAGAACCACCCAGGTTTAAGGTATACGCCATTCAGGCTCATAACAAGCTTTTGTCGGAAAATAAATCGGCAAATGCAAGCAACTCTTTGAAGCAGATACGGTTAAAGCAAGAGGATGGAGTTGAGAGGCATCGGGAAAGTCAACAGTCCCAGAGCCTTTTCTTTCAAAGAGCTGATTCAATAGCAGTAAGACCGGTTACGCTTACACCAATAGCAGGTAGGTAAAGGCAAACAAAAGATATGGCTAAAGCACCGGTAAGACCAAGAGCGTCTGCGTTGAGTAGATCTGGTTACCTTTTTTGTTTGTGCCCGAGAGGAAGGATTGATTTGATTGCCCGACTATCGGCAAGAGTTGACTGACTTCCTCGTTCAGTGGGGAAGTCTATTCCCTCTCAATCAATGCCCGGGAAGGGAACTATGAGAAAGGCACTTCAAGAATACATATGGAGATAGGCCATTTAGATAGACCGATTCCAATAGCGTCCCGCAAACTACCGGGAAGCCCACTACATAGGTAGGGGGCGTGCTGACTTGACTTTCTCAATTAAGGAGGTCCGCTAGCTGCTTGAGCCATAAAGACTTCTTATTTCAACGGATTTCATTCACTGGCTTTCCTCTCTAAGAAGTCAGGTCGATCCAAAGCCATTGCTTGAAGCGATTTCCTTGACCGAAGTCTGCTACCGAAGCAGGATTGCTTGACACACAAGCATACCAACCCGAGGGAAGGTAAATAAGGATGGTGGTCAATCAAGCTATTCTATTAATAAGTAGGAATCCGCTTCTCCATGCCCTTCCATTTTCAAGGGGTAGGCCCTTCGCGGCACACAAATCAGATTTTATTGTCTCACTGGCGCATTCGGTAGCCCCTTCTAGTGCGCGTACTAAGACTAAGGCTACAGCTCACTTCTTCCTTACTAGACCGATTGCCATGAATGAACTGGCTTGACTTGACTTTAGCTACAGGGACAGTTTCACCGACCTAAGAACCATTTCCTTTAGCAGCAGCGGAGGATCTTCTATGAAAGCAAAGAACACACCGAAGCTCCCTTTAGATCGAAGGCCTTGCATACTAAGATTATTCTTATACGTGCTTTCGTGGAAGTCTCACCTATCAAGGAAGTCTGACTAAGAAAGTTTATCCCTGCGGGAAGCATTAGCACCTCAGCTCAGTACGCATAGAAGTCAAGTCTACCTCTATTTAGCTCTACTGACTTTCTTATACCTATACCAGGAACCCAAGCCTACCTCTTCTGGTTGAAGTTCCGATGAACCGGGTATTCCCTCAAGAGCCAAATTTACCTGTACCGCACAAGGAAAGATCTCAATCGGCGTAGGGCGAGGGTCAAGCTCCACTACTGGGCCGGGGGAAGAGTCTGCAACAAAATCAATTGAATAGACAGAGAAGTCCGGTAAGCGTATCGATTCAAGCAAGTCCGACTAGTTTAGGCGCCGCCTTCCAGACTTCTGATGAACCGCCGGGTGGTATGAACTCCAGAGCCCTATTCTGGTTACAGAGTGCGGGTAACCGACAAGTAGGTTAGCAAACAGGTGAATCAATAGGCTTTGCTCCTGCCTTCGCTTCCAGGAGAGAAAGAGTACTGGCCTTAAAGCTATTTTTACACAAGATAGGATGGCTGGGAGGGAGTTCTTGAATGCCGAATCCCTGAACTCATACCCGTCGGTAGGCTTTCTTCCCGCTTAAGATAGACCCGATTCCAGTGTATCGTAGAAAAGAAACTTCGCTTCTGGTTTGGAACCCTGAGCAGACTCCGGTGATATTGAATCAGCCAGAAGGTTCACTCCTAACCTTTGAAATGGAGCTTGAGCTGCTAATAAGGAAATACCCCCTTTTCTTATTTCACACAATCCAGGAACTTCCAGAAATAAGGGAAGAAGTCTGTAGGAAGCTATCCGAAGATAGGACTTTCCTCTAAGGCAACCAAAGCCTTTAGCTACTCAACTACTTGAGCTCATTCGATACCAGACAAGCGCTCATTGGCTACCAGAACTACTCAGATCAGATCTTGGCTTCCTAACTCCTAAAAGGAGTGCGTATGAGAGAATCATGTTCAAGAGAACTATGAGGAAGCAGAACCTAGTAAGAAGAAGAGCTAGCAGCGGAGAAGATCCCAACAACGGCTATTTGAACACCGCTTACTGTACCAGCGGTTGCTGATTCAATTGGCTTAGATTCAATAGCTGCCGAGTCGATAACCGGATTCTTCAATACGGATACAAAAGCTCACTCATTCCGGAATGGTCGAGTAGATTCATGAGAGGCAAGAGCAGGAACCACTGCTTGACTGGAAAGACGAAAGGCGGAAAAAGGCTCCTTAACCCACTCACTCTGAAACCCAGAGAAAATGAGCCAAGCCCGTAGGGTGTAAATGGATAAGACCAATAGGGAATCAAACAAAAGGCAAGATTGAGAGATAGAAGGCCAGGCTTGTCGCCAAGGGGTTCACTCTGAAAGAGGACATCGACTACACTGAGACCTTCTCCCCGCTTTCTATTCCTTCCCGGCGCAAGTTATACAGAAGGGTGGCTTATACCAGCTAACGAAAACTTCCCCGCTAAAGAATTGCATCACACAGGTGAAAGGCGATCCTTAATAGCCTAAGGAGATTTTCGATGACTTAGCACTACCAAAAGGAAAGGAAGGAGAATAAGGGAAGGTGCCAAGCCTGATTGCAGCACGAGTAAGGGCTTATCTTGCCCATTTCCAAATAGACGGAATTGGAGCTAGCCATATAGAAGAAGACTCTCTGCGTAGCTACAGAGAGGATAAAAGGTGGGAAGATGCCTTTAGCTAAGCGATTCAGGGTCTTTTCTGTACCCAGGATCCGATCCCGTTGATCAGTGATCAGGATGATACGATTGGTTGTAAGACTTGGTTGGAACACGAGGTTTAGCCGAATATGAGTTATTCGTTTTTGAACTGGAATGCCTTCGTCCGAGTGCGTTCCCTTCAAGACAAGAAGAGGAGCTTTAGCTTTAGAGCGCCCAGAGGAGTAAAGATCAGCTAAGCATCCAAAGATAGGAATAGAATAGCTGATCTTCCGCAACTGGTTTTGAAACCTATATGTCTTAAGGAGGGCTAGCTCATCCTTTCATCCGCATTAAATGGGTTAATGGGAAGCTCAAGAAGGATGGGTATTGCGCCCGAGTGAGCGAGTTAAAGGTAGTCATAACCCTTACTTTATAACCTTCAGTCCGGCGAAGCTAGCTAATAAGGAAAAACCCCTCTTCTAACTCCCTGCCTGTAAGCCTTCTTTCTTCCTTACTCTAACAAGTAAGCAAGTCAACTACCTTCTGTCTTCTTTTCTAAAAAATATCCCCAATAGTCAAGATCTCATGCAGGAGAGAAAGAAGGAGTCTGTTGATTCTATGGTAGCTGAACGTCTTAACTTTAATTATTCCTAATATAGTTCCTTCTTATTGATAGCACCAGAAAGAGAACTCCGCCTTCTCGGGGATTCGATTAGAGGACTTCCTTTAGCTCTAAGACTAGGGATCAAAGGAATTGGTGGGAAATCCAGAAAAGCTCAAATCCCACTGTTAGAACATTTCATAAAGAGGAGAGCCGGTCTTGCACACTAACTCATGAGTCAACCTAGGAAAAGAACTGCTTTCCAGCCTTTCACTCCTAAGAAGCAGGTCCCACTCCGTCCAAAGCTTGCAGCTAGCTCTTTTTCACTTTATAATAATACCTTTGGATAAATCCAATTCTTGCTTGCTGGACTATTGTGGTCTCACTCAATACCATACTCTTTTCTTTGAAAATCTTCGTATCGTAGGCAGGGACTCTCGCCGCGACCCGGATAATGCTTCCTTTTTTACGATGCCGGATCGATGCCAATGCCCACCTCTTTGGTTGGGGAGCCAACGAGTCCACCCAAATTCTGTACTGATTCGCTCGCTTTGTCCACCTTCGCCTCTTCAAGTTGGCTCCTTCTCGAAATGACTCAAGTCTGACCAAGACTGGTCCTTCGTAGTTCTTTCGCCTTATCTGGCTCGTAGATGGCTCTTGGAACTAGTGGTTAACCATTTCTACGCGAGACCATCGTTTATTAAGAATGAGGCTTTTCCTGGGCTCGTACGAAAGTCTCTGTGAGTAGTTCCCCCGGCTAGACCAGTGCCAATAGTTAGAGTTTAGACTCCTTTTTCAGGCCTTCGCCTTAGTCCAAAGGGATTCTTATGTAAAGAAAAGAATTCGTTACAAAGAAGGTCAAGCTAGCTGGCTCATAACCTTGAGAGGGATCAAATCCTATTTCGGGAGCTGCCTTTACACCGGTATTCAAATAAGCTGCTGCAAAGAATGAGAAGTGGGTCTCGCTCTCCTAATCAGTCGTTAGCTTATCCATCTCTATTTTTATCCGGGCTTCTTCCGCTTTAGCTGAGGCCGATGCCCCTATCTTTCTTCTGATCCGCCCCTAAACAATAGCAATAGCACGAATCCTAAGCTACGGCACGCGAAGGAATGGTTCCATGAATCATGGGTGGAGGCGACAGGGGGATTGGCTGGCTTACTATGGGGAAGGGGAGAATCACTAAAAAAAGTATAGAGCTCCCCTAGGGAAAGTATTCTACCTCGTTGGACCGTATTCGCTACTAAAACGTAGCCCTCCTCCGCCTTCGTTTGAGGAAGCAGGTATTCGCTTGTCAGCTCTAGCCTTCCCTTGCCTTGCCCCTCGAAGAGTCCTACCCCGAACAATATCCATTGCCTGTCTCGTACCGCTCCGTGGGCTTTTATGATTAGACTACTCACGAATCTATCCAATTTCTTACTGAACTTGACTTGTCTCCGATTGCCATGCTGCGCTTTTCGCTCCTTATCCCGTACAGAACGAAGTGAATCTTATTGAAACATTCATTGCTATGGGCCCTCTTATTGCACTGAATGACGGATCACATGGGGTGGATCCTACTAATGCAATGTTTTCTCCGTGTAGGAAGGCATTTTGAACATCTAGCTGGTATAGGGACCACTTCTTTGATGCAGCAATAGCCAGTAAAGTCCTAATCTTCACAAACTGAAGTTAAGGTTTCCTCCAAATCTATCCAATATTTCTTCTTGAGCAAAGCCTTGAACAGGACGATAGGAATAATGGCCTACCTCAGGCATGTTGTCTGGAACTGGATCATGGCTTGAGTCTGGAGAGGGAGAAGCGTTGGTTTACTGATCTCTTTCAGGTCCTGGCTGAGCTTCAACAAGATCTGGTGTTAGACGAAGTTTCTTTCTGGTATACACTATGGTTGATAGTGTATGAGTCACAGGCTTCTCTGGCTGATATATATGACTAATAATTCACGGTGATACTCTCCGGGGGCAAACAAAACTAGACTAATCAGTGTAGGAGAAGTTGAAGTGGAAGCAGTGGAGGCAGAAGGTCGCAAATCGCCACTCATCCGGATTGTTCTTCTTGGATTGGTTTCCCCTTTGCTTTGCCTAAGCAAGCTTCACATTAAACACAAGAATTGGACCAGTGGGGCGAGTTTGCTATTGCTAGAAGTTCGAAAGGAGTAGTCATAGGGGCTTTGGGGCATTCCCCCAGGGCATAACTAATTAGCGGCCTATTCTTTTTTGTCTAATTCAATTCCCATCTCTCAAGCTAAAGAGAAGGTAATAAGGTAAGCCCAAGCAGCTGCTATTTGAACAACGGATTCAGCCATTGAAGATCTACAACTTATGACTCCACTGGTAGTATACTAGATGCAACCTATTCTGTAACAAGCGATTCTGGCTATAGCACCAGCTCATTCCCTGACTTCCTTTCTTCTCTCAGGACATTCTCTTCTTTTTCTTTAACTATGTCATTTGCTTTCACTAGCACCGGTTAGGAGAACAGTAAGACTTCCTCCTGTCCCACCGACTGAAGGCTATTGCTTCTGTCTTCGTCTTGATGGCAGCTATCTTTCTAAACAGGAGAGAAAGAAACTCAGTTACTTTCAAAGACACAGCTTAACCACACTAAATCAGTCTAATGGGATGGGATCCAGAGGCGATCTTCTATATAGAGATCGGTGAAGCGAGCCCATTAGGGATCACCGGTGCTATCAATAAAAGAATAAGGAATACCAGGGTGCCGTTAAGGTAGCTCACCCGGCTCTTCAATAGAAATCCCTGCAGTTCAGTCACCCCGGGGTAATTCAATTCACTCTTCTTTCAGCTCTTGTGAAATGGTATCTGTGGTTCGCTTTCCCTTCCTTTCTTATGGTAACTAGGCCTGGTAGCATGTTTGCTAGTCTTGTCGGACTAGGAGCTCTACTAGGCTTGACCGTGGGAAATAGCTTTTTTAAATGAAGACGTAGGTAGATAGAAGTAGTAGGGGCAAATGATTCATTTAGAAAAGATCCGATACCAAGTGACAGCGCACTAGCTGGTCGGTGTGAATGATAAAGTGTTAAGTGAGTCTTTCTGGAACGCCACATCGTAGAATAGCAACATCTTTCTTATTACAGCACAAAAAAAAACACACAGATAACTATCGCTGTTGGACCGGGGAAGGCAAGAGCGATTGTCTTCATAAGAATTCCCCAACAGGAGGGAGAAGGATCGTTACTTTGAGTCCTAAAAGCACGGCAATCCTCTTTTTTAAAACGACTTGTCTTTTAGACGTCAATGGTTTAGGAGAGGTTTCCTGCCCCGCCTAATCATCTGAGGCCGTAGTCAGCCTCAATCTTTCTGATTCGTAAGTAACTCAGTGAGTGCTTTCCTTTTCCCATGTCTTTTTTGGTCAACAACCAACCACATATCACTCACTACTCCTACATGAAGGGACTCTCTTTCTGTCCGGAGGGAATCATTCTTTCTCAATCAATCATGCCTCAACTGGATAAATTCACTTATTTCACACAATTCTTCTGGTCATGCCTTTTCCTCTTTACTTTTTATATTCCCATATGCAATGATGGAGATGGAGTACTTGGGATCAGCAGAATTCTAAAACTACGCAACCAACTGGTTTCAAACCGGGGGAACAAAATCCGGAGCAACGACCCCAAGAGTTTGGAAGATATCTTTAGAAAAGGTTTTAGCACCGGTGTATCCTATATGTACTCTAGTTTATTCGAAGTATCCCAATGGTGTAACGCCGTCGACTTATTGGGAAAAAGGAGGAAAATCACTTTTCTCTCTTGTTTCGGAGAAATAAGTGGCTCGCGAGGAATGGAAAGAAACATCTTATATTTGATCTCGAAGTCCTCCTATGGCGCTTCTTCTTCAAATCCTGGATGGGTGATCACTAGTAGGAATGACATAATGCTAATCCATGTTCCACACGGCCAAGGAAGAATAAAAAAAATAAGAGAAGAAAGATCGTAGAAAAGAAAGTCTTACGTGCTCTCTCCTCTATCTAAGTAAGAGAAAGAGGAAGGTCCAATCATGCTACTTTGAGAAAGATGCTTAACACATGCAAGTCGATCAGTTCGCCCTTAAGAAATAGGCAACATCGGTTCGAATCCGATACCGATAAAGGGCTTTTTCCTTTTTTTTCGGTATGCCGCTCCGCCAGCAAGGAGCGAAAGAACCAAGTGGTTTGTGGTTATGTCAGAATTTGCACCTATTTGTATCTATTTAGTGATCAGTCTGCTAGTTTCTTTGATCTTACTCGGTCTTCCTGTTCCCTTTGCTTCCAATAGTTCGACCTATCCAGAAAAATTGTCGGCCTACGAATGTGGTTTCGATCCTTTCGGTGATGCCAGAAGTCGTTTCGATATACGATTTTATCTTGTTTCCATTTTATTTATTATTCCTGATCCGGAAGTAACCTTTTCCTTTCCTTGGGCAGTACCTCCCAACAAGATTGATCCGTTTGGATCTTGGTCTATGATGGCCTTTTTATTGATTTTGACGATTGGATCTCTCTATGAATGGAAAAGGGGTGCTTCGGATCGGGAGTAATCACTAGTGATAGGGCAAAAATAGGAAGGACAAAGGAAAGAGCGATGCCTACATTAAATCAATTGATTCGTCATGGTAGAGAAGAAAAACGGCGCACGGACCGTACTCGAGCTTCGGATCAATGTCCCCAGAAGCAAGGAGTACGCCCGCGTGTTTCAACGAGAACACCGAAAAAACCAAATTCAGCTCCACGTAAGATAGCCAAAGTACGATTGAGCAATCGACATGATATATTTGCTCACATTCCGGGCGAAGGTCATAATTCGCAGGAACATTCTATGGTGTTAATAAGAGGAGGTAGAGTGAAAGATTTGCCAGGTGTGAAATCCCATTGTATTCGAGGAGTCAAGGATTTGTTGGGAATTCCGGATCGAAGAAGAGGCAGATCCAAATATGGTGCAGAAAAACCCAAATCTCTATGAATGGAAAAGGGGTGCTTCGGATCGGGAGTAATCACTAGTGATAGGGCAAAAATAGGGTAAAGTAAAGCCTACATTAAGATGCTTTGCACACCTTTTTTTATCTGTGTTTACAATCTCGTTCCGGGTATTTGGAACGTCATATGGTTTCCGGGCGAAGTGGCCTCGCCTCTAATACTGGTGGGGGGTTCTTCGGCCATCTTTTTTGTTTTTTTCGCAAAAAGTTTAGAAGAAAGAAAAGAAGCCTATCTCTTCTTTCTTTTTTCTTTAATAACATTATGATTTTTGATATTTTACAAATACCGGATCCATGCTGCTTCCTTGTCGGGCTGTTTCTCATCCTATTAACAGCTTGTCATCTTTATTTGTTTTTTGATTCTGATGTTTTCTTGGATTTCATTTTTTTTGCGGTGCTCCTTTCCCGAATCTTCTTTCATCAGAAAATGGGTTTTTGGGGATTCGGTCTGGTGGCCGAGTTGCTCTTTCTTAGACTATATGGTATATTTATTTTTTTTTTTATTAAAAAAGAATCTCTATATAAAAAAGAAGGATCTAGAATAGAACCAGTCTTCTATTTGATACCTTTTTTTGGTATCGCTTTTTTGAATCTTCTTGATTTAGACTACGGAAAAAATCAAATACTGATACATTTAACCTTCCTTTTCGCGGCCGCGTCTCTTCTCTTTTTTTCGGTATTTTCGACAACTGGAACTTCACTAATAATTACATTTTTCTTAGATATCATCATAAATGGTTTTTTTTATAGGGTATTTACTAGCTCAATCAAGAATTACATTTTTTCTTTTAAGTTCTATTTTCCTTCTATCCAATGGAATCTTCGCTACCTTCTTTCTTTTGAAAGCCCAAAGGAGCAATAAGCCCTTGGCCGAAGTACTGCTCGCCAATAAGCATCC
>NW_028196744.1:37500-52500 GCF_037176805.1 Vigna unguiculata
GGCTGTGATCGCAGCGGATAGTTGGACCGCGGAGTTCTTTTGGGGATCCCAATAAGAAGGCCCCTTACCCGAATTGGTAAGATAAGATACCATGTATAGATCCTCTCTAAGAAAGACTTCGTCTATAAACTCTTCGCGTCTAAATAAAAGGTCACGTCTAGATTTCTTGCATATCTCGGTTTTTGTGCTTTGAGGATTGATGCCAAATCTACCATAGAATGAGTTCATTAGTAATTTATATACAAAAGAAAGGGCATTATTTCCCATCTTTTTAGCATTGGATCTGCTTTCAAAGAGAGAGTTCACGTAGCCCTTGAATGGACTTTCCATCTCCTCAAAGAGGTATCCACAAATAGGTATTATAGTGTAGCCTATTTCTTTTGCATACTTGAGCTCCTCACTATAGTAAACCCCAACAAAGGTACCAGTTGGAAAGAGAAGAGTGCCATCCTTATTCCGATAGGGTAGAAAAGGTTTCTTTATACTCTGGGGGCATTCAACATAAGCTTCAATGAACCCAAACATGCTATCTAATGGAATGGATTCTAAATCAGAATGCCAGACCGGTATACCCCCAGGCATTGGGAATTCCTTCATAACAAACGGATAGAGAGAGTTCACATCATAGTAGTATAGATTTTGACCGTATGGGGTGTATGTGTCGGTATGCCCACCGTAATATCCACGCCGAATAAAAGTATCCATCCTCATTCTGATTAGGGATGTGGATACTGTGCTTCTTTTCATCGTAATATTTCTCACTAAAGAGACTGAGAGCCAGTGAGGCTGTTGTTAGCTTATTGACAATGTCGGCCTGGTAAGCCTTATAATAGATGTCCTGGAAGGTCTGCATAATACCCCCAAGCAGAAGAATATCCTGCTTCATATAGTCTAACAAACTCTCTTTAAGAGTACTAAGAGTTTCAAGTCTGACATCCTCATAGGAAATAGAACCTTTAGAACCTAACTCTGGGCATAGATTCTTAGCAAGGTCATCTAGTTTGCCGGGGAGTAGACGTAAGGAGTCTCTGAATGTAAATAAATGCCTATTCTTTGAATAGACAGCAATCTCGTAGAGTATATGGTCTCTCATAAGGGGCTTTACCGTGTAATTAGGATGATATAATGCTAGGTGCTTCAGTAGGAAAATACCATCGAATCGACCTAAGTTATGAAAGTAGATAGTTTTAGCCGAGCTATTTTGTCGAGTAATAGACGCAACCCTCAAGAGAAAAGATTAGAGCATTCGGGTGCTCCTTTCTTCAAAGGTAGGGAATACTCTTGAAGAGTAATCTTCGCTGAAGTAAGTATCGATCCTATCAACCCTAACTTGAATCCCCGGATTCACCACCATGACACCTACCGCATAGGGTACATGAAGATTCTCGATCATTATGGTCTCAATATCGGCCACCAAGAACGGCTTCAGGCCTTTATTCCCCGATTTCCTAGGAACAGTTATATACTTAGAATACTCTCGAGAAGTAGAACGAATACTTTTCACAGGTAAATCGGTAATATCGAATTCGCCAGAAGCTGGCTTAAAGCATTCAGAGAGAACCTCCTCTAGCAACTCCTCTTTCAAATGAGTAAGTGGTTCTTTGATAGCATTTTGAAAATGAGCTCAAATAGCTATTCTAACAACCGAATGTCCATCATAAAGCTCTATTCATTTTAATATACTATTCTACACATGAGCATATATATCAGACTTAGAAATTGGTGTACCATCATCCAACGTTAAGGGAATAGATTGTTTATTTAGTGGTTTTGCGATTACATCATTTTCTCCGATTTTCAAATAGAATATGATATTTGCTTTCGCGTAACCTCCTATGACAGGATAAACATCCTGTACTAAAAGATCCATCACACTTAGGCTGAGGAGGTCTGTCTCGTGGACCGATACAGGTTCTGTAAACTCCAAAAACGGAATTAGTAAACTAGGGTGGGGGAATATCAATTTCTTACTAGATAAGGACTGAATACGGTGAAATAATGTTTTTCAGTTGATAGAGTACGACAGTCTGTCGTGTACGGAACATTATGCCTTCCCCAATCGCCAGGGCTTTTCATCATCATGATTTAATGGTGTATACAAGATCTCCCTTGGAGTTGATTCCTGAACTTGACCCACTTTTTCAAATGATTATCAAATCTCGTGTCCTTTACCTCATCATCATCATCATCGGGAGGTCCGCAGACTTCCATAGTATATAGTACATATCTTTGTTTGAACTGCTCGATTATTTTCTTCCAACCTGCTACATTCCCGGCCTCGGATTGAGGAGTGCCTCCAATTTTTAAGAACTCATCTAGAATATTGAGTGATATGATCTTATCATCAAAATGTTCCATTGAGTAATATCTTTGACTGTGGCCAGTATTGAAAACAGGTTTGATAATATTTGTATAAATAAAGCGGTTAATGATTTGAAGTGGGGTCCCCTTACCCTTAATTACATTTAGATAATAGACAGGCAGAGCTTCACAATTCTTTGTATTAGTTATGAAGTTGTCGTGCACTGTATACAGAGGAAAAGGATATTCGTGCGCGTTGAACGCTATAGACATAGCTATTTGAGCATCTTTTTGATGAATGAAGTTCACGAATGTGGAGGCCCGACTTTTTCTCTTATCCCGTATATTAGAGGGAACCGTAAGGGTGACATTATGAGGCTTTCTCAAGTTTTTGTCGAAAACTCTAACAGAGTTTTTTTCCATCTTTTTATAATCCTGAGAGGTGCTATAATATTCTGCGCTGTACAAGACAGGTCGCTCTAGGGAAGAGCAGATCCGACCTACCAGGCTGATCAGCTGGATCAATGTTTCCATATTACTATATCTTAGTTTCTAAAATTGGTAGCATAGAGCCGCCAGTTTTGAACATTCCTTTGGCAAGACGTCCTGACTAAGATTCTCTATAAGATCCTTAATTGTGCTATTCATTGTTTTACCATATAATATAGGCATATAAATACCCTTCACTATTTTCCTAGTTATGACCCGATCCCAAATCAAGCCAAGCGCGGCTTTCAGGCTCTACTAAATGAGAATTCCCGACTCTTAGTCATCGCTCTGTGAAGGAGTGGGCGAATAAACATCCGGCAAAGGCACAGCTAGCGCACGGAAGGTGACACCAATCACACTCCTGGCTAGGCGCACTCTCGTCGATCCACCACAAAGGTGAACGACGTATTCGACCGAGTTTTGAATCAAAGAAAGGAAAGGGGGTCCACCAGCAGATTATCTATGTGCAACTAGAGATGCGGTCCGGTTCGAGCATATCCTCTTTCATATCCATATCTCGCAGATCCAGATTCTTCGATTACATACCTATCAGCAGTAAGAGATCCTGTTCCCACTCGAGAGCTTGTTATAGGTCAAGCAGTAACATCGTACCTCTCCCACATGAGGTCTAGAAAAGAGCTTGACATACGAGACATGTCGGAGAAGGCATCTGTTACTAAAGAAAATATCATTTGCCAACATTCCCTTGGGTATTCCCCCTTAAGAAAGAGGCCTTAACAACGAAATGAAAGGGTTTTGAGCAGCTCATTCGCTTACAGAGAACTCAGCTAAAGAAGAAAAGGTAGAAAGAAATCTACAAGTTACATCGAACTCTCCTCCATATGCTTTTCTTAATCTTTCCCGTAGGAGAGTCACAGATGAGGAAATTGCATAGGTGACCGGGGAACAGTTGAAATGCCTTATTTTATTTCCTAGAAATGGAGTTCTGAGTTTCGCTTACGCTTGCAACTAAACTAGATTCAAAAGCAAATCCTTCCTCCTCTCCCTATCGGTCGAGAGCCTCATATCTCTTACCTGGGATTATACCTTCCTCTAAGAAGCAGGGGTTTCCTTAATCAATCATATTCTATTACGGAGAGCAAAGAGAGAAAGTCACTCTTCTTATCGTTCGCCCACTTCACTTCTCTTGAAAGACAAGACAGGGAAGAGGTTACTATGTAGCTAACGGGAGAGGTATGAAGATAGATTGCTAACTTATAGGCTCAGGAACTCCAACTACAAAACAAACTCTGAACTACACTATTTCAGTTCCTTTCCTTTCTCTTCTCTTCCCGAGAGTCTTACTTCACTGTCGACTTAGTAATCAATTCCATTCCATATTCCCCTATTTTCCTGTGACTCGGAATTACAAAGTATACTTTAGCTTTAGAAAATAGGCTTGAGCAGAGCCCTTCCAGTTCGAGTCTGGGGAGTTGCTGAAATGAAAATGATAATTCAAATGCATTCCTCAGGCCTTAAGCTTGAACTCCGAAAGCGAAGCGAAAAGCCTTCTTCTTCTCGTTCCTGCCCTGCAATCAAACTCCATAGCGTTAGCGCAACGGCTTTTTAGCGTTTGCGCCCCTATCTTTCGCCTTTAGCTTGACAGTAGGAATGTGATCTTTGCCTTTAAGCTTTGAGCAAGACACCTTGGCAGTCTAATCTATAGAACCGGATAGGCCAATTAGTGAGTGTGGTTCAATAGCATTTTCTCTTGTTTCATCAGTTGCCATTGGTCCTGTCGTATAAAAGGCATGGCCTTGTGTAAAGGAAGAAAACGGCGCTATCGAATCCGCATTAGCGCAAATCCGATCTTTTCGGGGTTGAAGGAGTAAGCGCAGCTATTCAATCCGCATCTGGCTTGACTGCTGGAAAAGCTTGACCCTCTTCTTTTCTTGTTCACTCCACCATCTGTGGAAAGCTTTTCACAAGGATCATTTTTGCAAGATTAGGTCTCCTTTTCCTGCTCAAACGTTCGAGTTAGCCGCTTTCCGACACCTGGTCGAGTTTGTGAACTCTAGAGGTGAACAATGGAATCAGGGCACTCTTTGGCCTGAAAGGACAAGGTTTGCCTTTGATTGATCCCAAGAAGAAGCTTTTCTCCGGCATTGACCTTGATTATTTTGAAGGTCATGTCGGTCCGTAGGGTGGGGAAGGCAACTGGTAATACGCTAATATAGTACATAAAGCCTGAAAGACCCTATACTTGTACAGGGCTAGAGACTAGAGGCTCCCCAGGTAATCAATCTATGTTAAACCTCCCAGGTAAGGGAGAAGAACTAAGACTGGCATTGGCTGAAATGGAGCTTGCCCCAGGTACGAAATGCCTGCAAGGGAAGGACATCGGTCTGTCCCCGACTCCTCTGAGACTTAGACGGATAGACTCGTTAGACACGCTATTAATGGTATAAAAGGTGGGCCCCCAGACTGTTAGCTCGCCTGCGCCCAGTACTCTTTCACTTTATGGCTAGCCTTAGAAGGAGCTTTTGAGCTAAAATCCTTATTTGACTAAGCTTGATCACTGGCTTGAAAACATTAGCTTGATTGAACTGCTTTTGACGTACTTGCAGGATATAGTGAAACTGCCTCTCCTCCTGCTTCTATCGCTTCTATCAAAGCTGCTCTATTTGAATCCCCTTTCAAGTAAGTGGTCAGCCTTCGTTAGTGCTTATGACTGACCTGGCACGGGCTGGCAGAGAGCTAACAATGGTTGTAAGATAAATGCCAAGAGATGGAATGGAAAGGCTGACCACTATAGAATGGAACTCCCGAGGCTGGCGTGCTTTAAGACTCAAACTCTATGGCTAGCAGAAAAGAGGTAAGGAGACTGCCCTCTTAAGATAAGAGTTCGCTGGCTTCTTTTCTTTCTTCTTCCTGCGGGAGATAAAAGAGCTTTTCCAATTTGAACACTTGAAATAGTGCTTCCTCCGCCCCTTACTGATGGATTGACTTTGCCCACTGAAAGGGATTCAAAGTCAAAGGCTGGAAAACTGGAATTGGATGATATGCCAAAATAGCACAGGAGGAAATATTCTAGTGAAAGCGAAGCACTAACCTATGCGTCTACATCTCAAAGAAAGACTCGGCTGTAAGACTGCTTGAAAAAAAAAGTCCAATTCAACAGGCGTGTAACTGGTTGAGCAAAGGACTGCAACTCAATCGATGGCTGGAAACTAGGAATGATCATATGAGAGTCTTACCCTTACTGGCACTACTCCTCCCAAAAGGGGACTAGGCGGGCTATAAGGTACATAACTAGAAGATAGAGGCAGGAAACTCAACTGAACTTCCTTAATCCCGGCTTCGCTAAAAGCACCTCACGGTCCTATGCCTCGAAGCTTCCTTTCTTAACTGGACGAATAGGAGAGTCAGAAGGGCTTGGCTGATGGACTAGTTAGAGTTTTTGGACGAAAGAGTGAAAATCAATCGAATCAAAGACTTGTTGCCTAGGAGTTTCAAGCTTAGCTCGTCTTTCCTGCTATGATTCCAAACAGAGTAACTATTTAAGCTCTTTCATTCCGTTAAATAGTTTCTGCCGTTGCAGGTCCTTTCTTTATTCATGCTAAATCTGAACCTATTTTCAAGTCTTCTTAGTCTGCATCCATTACTTCATCCCTTTAGTACGAAGGGATAGCTATTCAAAGCAAAGATAAAGTGGTGAGCGGGATTTTATGCTTTCTTAGCCTAGTCTGTTAACGGAGGAGAAAGGTCAATCTCGCCCTTCGGGCAACACCAAGGCAAGATCGATTCAAGTCAAGTACAAGCCAAAGCCCAATTGCAGCTACGCCTTTTCATAAAGCCCTTCTTTCACCCACCAGTATGAATGGACACTGATTTCTTCTTGCGAGCCCTCTTAGTCTTAGCCCACATTTTCGACATGCCACAAACATTCCGCACAGCCCTCTGGGTTCATAACTAACCTTAACATAACAGAGAAAACGGCACCTAGATTCACCCTGTCAAGCAAACTGGAGGGTTCGCCTCCCCTTGGAACGGCCCTTTCGAAACAGCATTCTAGCAACTTCGTTTTCATCCAGCGTTCTCACCAACCAGTGAGCCGTCACAGAGTCTCCCGCTAACTCATGCCAAACCCTTATGAAGGTATCCGACTTTTTCCAATTCAGCCTTTGTGACTTCATCAGTCTACCAATAGCAGCATGCCAGTACTTTGCCCTAACTACGAAGCTTGAGTCCTGTCTTCGCCCGTGAACGCAACAGGACGCGGTCGTCTAACTCGACTTCTGCAGCGAGTCTCATTGCAGCTCTCTCCTGCAGTAGTGATGACGGTTCGCCACACCAGACATCACATCCCCTTGAAGTGAAGTGGAACTTCAATTGCCACAAGAGAGCATCATGGCATTTCTTCCGTATGAGGAGTGGTAACAGCACTCTAGCCCGGTCTACCACGCTAAGTGTCCCAATGACACATCGACCTCTACCGTATCGCATTCTTGCACATGCATAGGTAATAGTGAGATCCTGGGCACCATCCTTTTCAGCCCTTTCCTTTGTCTCACAATGCCCTCTTGGCAACGTAAGCCATCAGTCGTCTGCACAATGCACGACGGACCATAGCCAACTTCCCAATCTGCGTCTTTCAAGCAGCCATCGAAGCCCAAAGCCTATGGGTCATTCAAGACCATGCCGACTGACTATGTGCCGAGAGCTCCTCCCCCGAACCCCTTCTGTCCTCCTTCGTCTTGTGCGCCAGCTACGTCCTCTACTGAATTAGGATATTTCCTTTCTACGTCCCAAAGAATGGCTTTTTTGGCATGCGTCAAGACCAAGCTACGGATGAGCGACTAGCGCGAAAGCGCATCCCTTTTCTTCTTGCTTTAGCTTATATTTTTGCATGCTAATAAACTGACCTAGAAGCTTCTTTTAACACGCCCTTTGACTAAGGAAAAAAAACGGGCATACTAACGAACTATCTCCATATAGGCCTACCACTTGTCTTTGCTTGCTTACTTCTAAAGCAAACCAGACTGAAGAGAGTAGAGAAAGACTTTTTTATTACGTTATCCAGAATGCGATGCCCCAAGGCAAGAAAGTAGCAATCGGCTTTCAATCCTATGATTTGACTCGAATAGCTAATGTAAGATCTTCCATATGGTTCTGTAAATAAATCAACTCTGTCTTGGTAAACCCAATACCTTGTCTTTTCAGCTTTGAATCCAACAACAACCTTATAACATCATCGTGATACTGACCAACATTAGAACCCGAAGTGAAAGACTTAGCAATCCCCGACAGCTGACTGTATAAATTGTTCCAGAACTGCTCAATAGTACGAGACTTACTGGAATCAGCTCCAGTCTTACAGCTGGTGAAATGGATCAAAAGCCTGTCTTTGTCTTTCTCGGGTTTTAACCGTTCACCACGACATCTACATACATTAACCCATTAACGGAAGCCTTCTTCTCGTGTCGTGAAAGTCCTTTGCTCAAGCCAAAAAAAAGGGATCAAGGAAGTACGAGCTAGTAAGATGGTTAGACCCCCCCGGGAAGAACCCAGAGAAAGTACCTCTACAACAATATCTATTGTCCATACAAAGACTTGAGGTGACTAGCCTTAGCTAACAGCAGAGGTATTCTCTTTGCACTTGCTCCAGACTATCTTGCTTGGATCACCGCTACCTCACTCCCTATCCGATTCTTCTCCTCAGGATATTCTATCTATCGGCTTATTCTCCGACAATAGATATTCGGAGTATCCCCCTATGAGTGGATATTAGTTACAAAGGAACTAGTCTTAGGACACTTGAAGAGGCAGAATAACAAGCAGAAGCAGGCAAAAGGCTAAAAGCCAGGCTTTAGGAAAGATTCACTACGTATCACTATGAATATTCAGTATGTATTTGAAGTTCCACTAATCATTTGCGGGAAATGGGTGCTACTCAGATGCTTCGCTGACATAATATTCATTTGTCTAAAACGAACCGCTACTCGAATCCTAAACGGCGGGAAGGGATCGAAGAAGAAGTTCCATTTCCTTTTCATCTCATTAGATCCTATTCCCAACATCGAGTTGTAGTTGCTATCCTTGTATCCGTCTTCTTCCCAGTTGGAGTACTTTCATTCTGGAATACTAGTTCCTTGGGCTTGGGGATCTAGTCCCACTTCCAGCCTGTCCTCTTCTCTTTCCAGGAGATTGAGTTGGAGTTTCATTCGCCAGTTAGAGTCCTTCTGAAAAGAAGGCAGTTGGAAAGCTGGGGATCCATACAGTTGAATAGACACGAAAGCGACAGGATCAATCTTTCATAAAAAGGTCTTTTGATAGGGCAAGTTAGATCTTTTCCTGCTTATGAGTAAGGGACGGTCTCTTTTCCACCTGTGAATGTGGTGAAGGTCCTAGGATACATCTTTTTCTTTTCAACAAGCCTTGAAAGCAGTCTTCTCTTTCACTCTGATTTAGCAGATAAGCTTCAGAGTCTTGTGAACAAGGAAACTGACAATATCAACTTACTTACGATATAATAAACTCATACACTAGCTCCAGGCTTTAAAGAAGAGAAAAAAGACCTGGCTTCAAGGGCTTTAGCTTTGAGGAAAGAAAGATCCCAAGCTTATGCTGAATTGAGAGGATGTGCCTTGGTCTTCTGTGAGTTCCAGAGATTTAGATCAAGGTAGTTCAGTTCTACGAGGCTAATTCCATTCAGTCTTGCTGTGAAATAAGCTCTAGCCAACCTCTGCGGAATATAGTAAGTGTACCGCGAGTAAAGTAAGGCGGTCAAGCGCACTCAGAAAGATGACTTTTTGAAACGTTGAAGATTGAGGCACAATTGTCAAAAAAAAGCAAATGAACTATATTCTTCGATCCATGCTTTTTGTAACTTCCATGGGTTTTGCGCATTTTGTCGGATCAGAAGGAGAAGCTATAATGACCACTGGTAGAAATATCTAACTTTTTTGGATCTCTTTTTTCCCGTTCGAATCTTTTTTCTCTCTGGGTAAATAGGCAAGCGACAGGGTAAAAGACATCTTAGGAAACCATTCATTTCCAGCCTGCCTTTCCTTTCAAGGGATTTCTTCTGACCCTGGATTCAAGCAGGGTCAAAGGATGGGGCAGGGGAGTTTGAAACACAAAGCAATCAGGTATGGTGGCTGTGCACCACCTTGAAGGGCTGAGGCAATGAAATGAGTGAATCCCTACGGCTTCTTAATATCCGAGTACGGGAAGAAAGCAGTCAAAACAGCTCATAGACAAAAAGTTTCGCCAAAGCCAACCCAACTACCACCCATTCGATTACCGGGAGTCAGAACATTCGGTCAGGGCCAGCTGGCACAAACAGAAAGAGACAAAGCCCTCACTCTACTCTGGCAGCCCTTTTCCCAGCGTAGACAGAGGGAGTTGAATCGGGAGAATAGCCGAGTGTACAGGGTACGGTACGGGTCGAAGAGCGAGCTTCAAGTTCAGAGAATCAGTACTGGCATTCCTCCTCTGTTCTCTACTAAGATTGTAATAGATTCGTGCTTTCTCTTCCCCGAGGGAACGGAACTAGCACTCTCATTCCGAGCCACCTATCCAGTATGTGAGTGAGCCCGCCCTACGGATCCCCTTTGTTCCATTGGAGAGGGGTCCGCCCGCTTAGTTTCATAAGTATAAATGATTTGGGGCACAGAATCTGCCGTAGATGTTCCATTTTCTAATTTTCATTCTCATATTTCTCATCACATGAATGAGACATAACTGCTTATCATAAGAATAGTGAACTAGAAATCATATTTTGATTGGTTTGAGGATTCCGACCTTGAACTAGAAGAGGTTCTGTTTTCTTTGGACAGGCAACCCCGGAAAGAGAGATCGGGATGATGGAGACTTGAAGAAGTAGAAATAAAATAAGAAGGGTCGTTCGTAGATCAGCACAAAGCTATTGATCCAAGATGAGTAACCGAGTTCTTCTTCCTATGGTTGACACGAGAATCCCTCTCAAAGGGGATGAATCAGATTCGATCTCCGGGCTTATAACCAACCTATGAACAATGGTCTGTCTCGTCTAGTCGGTCTCCTTCTTGGCATCAAGAGTCGTCAGTAAAGGCCCTGGCATTACCATCGGGAAATCTAGGAGGACAGCTCGCCGAGCCTATGGTGGACGTCGGTTGGGTTGTCGACGATTACGACCATTCAAAGGCATTTTTCCATTAGCTGGAGTAGGAAGGGTGAAGATAGGAAAATAGAAGGGCTGACGTCGATAAGTTATTATATATAATTAAGATATAGAAGGCATTAGGAATCTGGGTGATCACGCGCTTCACGTGGTATTGAGACTGACCAAAATGACCGCTTATTTCAAACAGCCCGGACCATCGCTTTTATCGTCAACAGAGACAGCCGCTCGATAAAGGAGGAAGTCGGCTTTGGGAAAAAATCATTCCTTTGCCGGGCGCTAGTCAAACCTTTGTAGTAAAAAAGGGCAAGTAGCGAGGAGGAGCAGTTAAGGGCTTTGTGGTCGTTAACGGGAACAAATGAAGAGGAGCACCGCACCCCCCGCACTCGATTGGCTAATCAAAGTCAAAGCGGCTAGCTTATTTTGTTTTGAATGGGTCACCAATAGAACCGTCGGTTCTTGAGAATCGAACATCGGGACCACCTTTCAAGTTACCCGGTCTGGTTCCAAACCTGCCGTTCATTCAACACTGCTACAACCGGAGCACGCATTTGTCGACCGGCAGAAGTGCTTTTTAAGTTTGTTATGGGTTCCAACCAAAGGCCCCCATGGACTTGGTAGCAGACGGTTCGGACGATGGTTGTGTCCTGAACCCAGTCAGCGGTACATCTCCTATCTCCTAGAGAAGCGGCTGAACAGCTGCGAGCCATTAGTTTCCTGGAGAACGGCGGTACCATGGGCAGGTTGCTGATACTCAGGAGAAAACGCAGAGGCAACAGAAGCAAAGGCACGACCGAGACGGAACCGCCGATCATAAGTTCCAGGTGGGAGATCTACTGTGGTTAAAGTTGCCTAAGGAAGGGGGGTACCAACCGCAAGCTTAAACCATTGCGGGACCATTCACTCTGCAAGAGAAGGAAGGGGAGAATGCGTTCAAACTAGAACTGCCCGCCACCCACCCCGTCTTCAATGTTGATCAGCTGAGATTGAAAGAGCCCTCCATCTTGGATGAGGCGGCTGAACCTGAGGTTGAGTTGGAGATCGACGACCTCATTCCTGATCGACAGCCGGTGTTAACCGAAGACCGGCCAAAAGAGAGCCCGAAGAAGAGGGAAAAAGCTCTCTCTACAGAGTAGGGTGGGAAATGTTCTCGCCACAGAAGCCAAGTGGTTCACGGCTGAACAGGTACGGAAGGAGAGAGAATTGCTTTTGTTGAAGAAGCTTAAAAAGAAGCTCTTGCTCATGAATCCCTTTCCGGTGCAGATGAAGAAATATGCTGTTTAGCTTGGGACTAGGGCTTGTGATCCTTCTCTTAACGGTAGAACAAAAATAACAAAGGAGCTCTCCTATCCTAAGCAAGCAGCGGAGTCGTAGACCATTGCTTTAATGAAAGACGGGATGGGTTCCTTCTGATCCTAAGCTGTGAACTCATGGTCAAATTCCGAGGTGGGCTTTCCCTTCTCTATGGTAGCATGGTCTTCTCCTAGGGTTTCTCTTGGTGAAGGAAGGGCTACTGGAAGCCTAGAAGGAAAAGAAGTCTGGGCTGGGGAACGAAGTGACTTCCGGATCCGCATTAACTTATTAATTAAGGAGTTTTCCCGACTCTCGGCTCCTCTTGCCTTTGTTCCCGTGCCCTGGTGGAGTCCCTAGAACCTTAAACTTAAGGAGCATTCGACTGAGATTAGATTAGTGGGTAGCACTTGTTGAATTGAATAAGATGTTCTTGCTCAGAATGAGGGAAGGTGGGATCCTATCTTTAGGAAAAGAAAGGCCTAACGAAAGCTAGCACTCTTTTCAAGCCTATAGCCTATATATGAATTCTTCTCCATCCATATGGGAGTTCCCCGCCAGCCTGTGGGAGTGCCACTATCAATAGGAAACAGACTTCTTTCTTATTCTATCAAACAAGCAATTAAATACCTGAGGATATATCATATTTTACATTATTAATCTAGCATTGGACTCTTACCTGGACTAAGAACACTTCTAGTTCTAACAATACGTTCCATAACGAGCTAAACGTGCTACCAAATGAAATGGTCGAAGGTCTTTTCAGTTCTCCTTCCAATTGCTGCAGTACTAAGGCCAGTTCTTACAGTTGGAGTCCTATCCTAATAGAATCCCTTACCAGCCGAGCTTCCCACTATAATAAGCGAGTTGGAGAAAAAAGGTAAACCTATCCAATAGCAGTCCTATGGTAAGCAAGCTCAGGTTCAGTATACATAGGATATGCTTTTTCCTATCTCTGCTCTGGTTCAGAACCCTATAACTAACTAGGATTCCCTGGTAGAGCCATAGATAAAGATTCTTTTGATGTCTTCTCCGCTTGAGAGGGAAAGACGGCTGCTCTGTGAACAACCCTAGTTGCTGGTCCTGTTCCTGCTGCTAACTGCCACCTCTGCTCCAATACATAAAGCAGCTGAAGCTATTGATTGTAGCAGCTCCGTCCCATTCATCACTGCTTTATGTGAAAAAGAAAAGAGCTGCTCCTCTCCGATCTAAGCCCTCTCTCTAGTCAGAAATAGCGTAAGTAAGTGAATCAGGATAGATCGACAGGCCAGCAAAGGCCTTCTACCGCAGCGGGCCCACAGGCCTATGCCAATCTCTTAGGGCAGGTTCTCTTTCATCCGTCTTTCCTAGGTGCGCATCTCCATCTACTAAAAGTAAGGGTGGTTACCATAGATAGATTGGGTCATTCGTAACCGATGCTTTAGCATCAACTACAGCTCTTTCATAAACTACAGCAATATCCGATGTAGCACATTCTCCCTCTTTCGCATATCCGATGCTTTGCAAGCAACCTTGGTGTCAGCATCGTCACTTGTCCTAGAACAACCCTGCCTATTCAAAAGAAGTACCTCACCTCACTTACGAAGAAGTAGTGGGAGCTGGGCTCTCGATTCAGTTGGATAGCCAGTCTACCTAGGTAAGAGTGACGTCGACCGGGTATCCGAGAGGGGCACAATGCAGGCTGGAGATCATCTGGTAAGGAGAATCCCCAGGCTTTAGATAGTTTAGAGGGACTAGGCAATGAGCCCGGATAATCGAATGGAACTCTTCTTTCAGAACCTTTCTAAGGTCATATATGAATAAAGGTTCTATATAAACGATCTGACAGGACTCAATGGAGTTGCTTTTAAAGCGAGCGAGTAGTCTTTGCCAAAGTTAGGGGCTTAGATATCAATTTAACAATGAGAGAAGTGTCAGAGTTCGAGAAGGTAATGGAGTGAAGTACGTAGCCCTTAGGAAAGTGCACGAGAAAAGGAAAAAGAGTTGTGAGTTTGACTTTCTCTTTTACCACAATAAGCCGTGTAGTTACCGGATCGGGACAAAGAGTCGGAGATAAACAGAGTCAGGTCGATGAACAGAGCCGATATCGACACCGAAATAGATCACTGTCTTTGACGCTTCTAGGCAATATGCCATCGATTACCTCAAAACTACTTTGAAATTCAGCATGACATAGGTACCTACTTCCAATCTTCCTTGAGAGCTGGGATAAGTACGGAATTTCACTCCGGTGGAATCGCTTCTATCCTTAGCCCGGTACCGAGGGAGGGCTTTCCGAGACCAATGCTATCAAGAAGTCACTAGACTGACTATTATTGCATCGAGAAAGAGTGAAAAGATCTCCCCTCAATAACTTATGTTATTCTTCTTCTTTTTTGCCGCTAGCCCTCCCTCTCTTTCAACGCTTGGCCACTCGATTGCTATTGTCGCCTTGGAGCCCGCCCTTGGCTGGTTTCACCCCTTCTCTAGTAGCCTTGCCTGCAACCTTGATAAATTCTTGTGTTACTTATGAATGAAAGGAAATTCCTTGCTTTAGAAAAGAGAAGAGCGCCAACGGCAACAGCTAATTCATCTAAATCAATGGCACGTGGGACAGGTGAGGGAAGGGCGGGATGAAGCAAGCAGCCAATCCCTTGCTGGGCTGGTTAAAAATTGCAGCATCAGTATTCATCTTATAAACACCATGGGGTGGGGCCTGCCAACCTATAGGTGTTTGCACTATTTTTAGCTTCTCCTTCTTATACTCTTCGAAGAAGCTGATTGCTTTGTTCACCACATCCACAGGATAGTTCTGTATGTCCTGGAACAGCAGCAAA
>NW_028196744.1:60000-85333 GCF_037176805.1 Vigna unguiculata
CGGAGCGAAGGAAGGGCTTCCAAAATGAATTGAAAAGTCAAATCAATGAAAGGCCCAGATGTAGCCTTTGTGTGCGGAGCAAGCCTACACTGGCTGAGATGAATAAAATGTCGACACCGATGAAATGTTTGAAAACATAGACAGCGGAAGAAGTCACTCTCAATCCGATCTAGCAAGAAATGCTATACCGATAAAGTCAAGCGAGAGAGCTCATTAAGAAGGCCATCTTCCATCCGCCTTTTAGTTTTAGATAGGGCGAGGCTCCGAACCACGACGGATCTTTTCTTAGGAAATATAATGGGACGGGAGGCCTATCTGACCTTTTGTTTGATTCCATTTTCCAACCCTTTCTTTAGAACCAACCTGGAATGCAAACAAGGAAAGGGCTGAAATCTCCATATCTGATCCAGCAAAAAAAAACCTGACCTTAGCAGTGATAGAGATAGCATAGCTGTAGACAGGGGGAGGGCCCGGATTACCTTTTCTATTAGAATAAGGAAGGGAATCGCTTTGATTGCTTGCGACAGCTTATCGATGCTCGTTAGCGGTGAAGTCCCTCAAACCAGAAGTTTCAAAAGCGGGCCTACGAGAGAAATGAACTTGACATACTGATATCGCATACCGAGGGGAAGGCCTAATTGTACCACTCCCCCTGACCTTCCGCCTGAACTGATAGAAGTTGGCTTGAGCTGAGCGTCTCTTACAAAAAAGGTGCCCTAGTCGCCTCGGTGGAATGCATTGAAGAAAGGAATCCACTCTCAACCCTTTTTATTTAATAGAATGGTAAGCCGGTCTTCTTCTTTTATACGAGTAAACAACTTCTGCTCTAACTCCTTGAGGAAAAAGTCTTGCATCTCGCCCAACTCCTACAAAGCCCACCCCCGAAGGAGAAAAGGAAGTTATCAGCACCGATGTTACTAACCTTATGCTTCGCCAATCTTTATATGCCACGGGGAATCGATCGGTTGAATCCGTTGCAAGCCTATCTTCCGAACCCCGCATCAAAGTCTTGTCACCGTGCCCGCTTGGGGTCTGTCTGAGTAAGGAAAGAGCTCGTAGCCACGTGATAGGTCTTGTCTTGTTGATAACCTGGAGACCGGCGAAGACTGCGCTCCAGCTGGTGGTGAAGGAAAGGGGGAAGGAACTATAGAATAGAAGGAGCTGGACATGAACCGTCACGGTCTTTCTGGTGAATCAGTGCTGTTTGCATGGCACTCATAGGCTCTGGGACTGATGACCTTACTCTTCTAGTCTTTTCCAGTAAGCCTTGTTGGATGACTCAGAGCTCTTGTGCTCCCTCTTTTCAATATCCCCTGTCTTCGTAACCGCAGTGAGAGTAGGAGCTCAAGCAGTTGCCGCTGCAAGACTAGCCGCTCTTGAGTAAATAGCAGCTCTTACCGCGCTTGATGGTGAATAAGCCTTGGAATCCGTGTTGAGAAAGCATCCAATTGCTATTACAAAAGCATATCCCTTATCTAATTAGAAGGAACTTCTTTCCGGCGAAGTTACAGCGGGCGGGGAAGGAAAGCAAGGGACTGATTACACTAGTCAGACATGCCCAGAAGAGGATAAGATCAGAAAAGGGCACAATGCCTCTTGAGATTGTTGAATAAGCTATTCATCAATGCTCGAGTCATATTCTAGTAGACAAACTTTCTTCTTATGTCCACCGGGGAAAAGAATACAAAAAGATTGATAGGCCATTCATTCCCTTCTCTCTCTCCGAATCTTGCTCCCTCATTCCCCTCCATTCGGCTATCGATATTTGCGGAGTTGAAGGCTTAGGCTTAGGTCTAGGTCTTCGCACCGTCTTGGAACCTTTTTTCTGAGCTTTTGACAGTTGAGTCTCGGACGCTAACTAAGGAGACTACTGCATCTCGCTCTTATTATAAAAAAAACAATAAAAAAGAAGACAGGTTGCCCTGCCCTGTCAGTCTCGGCTCGAGGTCGTCTTTCTTGTCTCACACCATAGAAGCCTTCTTTATACAGACAGGAGTTAGATAAGCATGTAGCTTATGGCTTTATCCTATAGATATATATAGAAAAAAAGAAACGAGGATCAGTCTTCATCCTTTCGCTTTTCAAAGTGAATGATCCCCTCGCTCTTAACCTTTATGTGACCGCAATAGCAAGGGACAGGAGCTCCCCCTAGCTCAGTAAGCAAGTGCTACAAACCTTTGAAACTAGAGTAAAGGTACCCAGGGACATAAAATGCTAGGTTGTGAGGAAGTTAATCGGTTCTTACCTGACAGTTCCTAGAATGGGACAAAAAGGTTTTGCACGTGAATCAGAAAAGGAAGAATACGATCTTGTCGCAATTGAATCCGTAACTGCAGCTATTGAGTCTGCTGTGGGAATAAGCGCCTAGAAGAGAGCTTTCACTGGCTTTTTCTTACTATGAGGATGGATGTAGATATAAGTCGTCTCTTGGCCAGGGCATTAGCAGAGCAGCTTCCACTCCTCCCTTCGATAAGCTTCCCTTTTTTGGCACTGGACCTAGTTACCGCTCCATGGGAACATCTATTCCGCTATCGGGAAAGTCAGGCATGGAATCACGCTAAGGTAAGGTTTCTATCTAATCCATCTAGAATAGGATCTACTCTATCTATTTGATTTTCCACTTCTGCCTGGCTGACTGAAGAAAGAAATGGAACCATAGCTAAGACTGATCGATGAGCCTTCTCTCTCCTTGATCTGTCTAGTTCTATTTTGACTAATCCGAATCTGTGGACTGAGTGAGTAGCTAACTAAAATAGAATATTGGAGGATATAGGAGTAGGGCTATTCTTCGCACCGAGAAAATCTTTTGTTAATCTCGTTATCTCCACGGGCGCTGGGTTAAGGGCAGAATCAGACCTTGGGGAACCGGTACGAAAGGGAGCTAGCTAAGGCAGCAAGCCAAGAAAGGCAGCATAGTAGGCCTTTTAGAATTAGAAAGGAAGCCAACTCTTGTTCGACGTAGGGTAGAGTCACTTATTTCATTCCCTGGGCTTTCCATCCTATGGCTTGAATGCGGGTCTTTGGCTAGAGACGGAGACTTTCCCAGTGAAAGCGCTGGCGTTCAGTTTGGTTGCGTGCTTTCCGATCTCTTTCCCTTCCTTTCTGTGGTAGCATGTTTGCTAGTCTTGTCGGACTAGGAGCTCTACTAGGCTTGACCGTGGGAAATTGACTTCTTCTTGCTCAAGTCAAGTGGAATCAGTTTCATTTGGCTCTAGACTACGATTCGATAGAGAACGATTTGGCACATCTTCGATTTCCTGGAAAGTAGTTAGGCTTGGTTTTCTTTGAGTTCAAGATATTCGGCATAAGCCGTCTTTGCTTTTGCTCTTATCGATGTGATCCTTGTCTTTAGCTTGGCACCAGGGCGGCTTGCTTACCTACCTTATGACTTTCGGACTTGATTCTTTTCTGTTAGCACGCATCCAGTGACCGATGAATCTGTTGTCGGAATAAGCGTAAGCGCAGCAAGAGAATTCGCAGCTTTTGTGCCTAAAATCCCGACTTTAAACTGGGTTGGCTTTCAAAGATAGAGACTATCACTGGATTGCTTGCTCAGTTCCTCAATCCAATTTCCCATTTGACTTCCTGACATTTTCAAGAGCTTGAATAAAAGAAAGGCCTGCTTACCCGCTTCAACTTCAAAGAGGATTTCTCACGGGATTGGTGTAACTGTCTTTCTCCCACTCGATGGATTGCTCCTATTGACCTAGCTGTCTTACTCGCTGTCTAGCCCGCTCTCCCTGACTTTCTTTTTTCTCCCTAGCTTGAAGGAGGGAGAGGCTAGATGGCAGAAGAGAAGGCAATGCCTCCTCGTTCTTCGTTTTCGATTTGCTTGTCCATTTTTTCATTTTCACGTGAAGGAAGCAAAGCAACCTTAGTCTTAGTCTGCCCTATCTTTTTTTTTTCGAATATCCCTGAAGCTTCGAGCCAAGGCAATCCGGAGACCAGTACGGACAGCCCAAGCCCAGAGTTCAGCAGTCAAGTTTGTAGCAACTCCAATTCTAGCTGCATAACCTCGAAGCCAGACGCCCTATCTTCCTCGATCCCACTCATGTTCGGATTCACTAACCATTCCCTTTCTCTTTTTGCATGTATGATTTCTTGGTCGGTCGCTTCCTTTCGCTTTCATGCGGAAGGCCCCCTACCGGCCAGAAAGAATTGTTTGAGATAGTATAGAGCGTAGCGTTGGCTATGGTGCCATTTGCGAAGAAATGAGTTCGCTTTCTTTATACGCTCTTTCTCCCGTCTCGGACGTGATTCGTATTGGATGCTTGATTCCTTAGCAGAGCTACTGATTTGAGATGCGGAACCAGAGCAGAGCTAATGGCTCACTTCACTACCTTAAGCCCAAGCTGGGACATTCTCTTAAGCTTAAAGTCTTTCCTGGGATAAGTGGAACTGTTTACTTATATTTGAACTACTCCGAATTCTTTTCACTCTTTATGACACTAGTTCAGTGGCATCTATCTTGCTCAGTTGTCTTCCTTTGGTCTGTTGATACTATATCCCTCGGAAAACCGGAACTTGTAAGCAGAGTTATTCCCCAACTAGGACTTGCGGGCGAGCTACCCTTGGTTGAAAGCCCTGGTTGAGAAAGACTTTTCTTTACTAGCCGTTCCCTCTACCTGTCTACCGAGCTTACTAGTTCCGTTCATTCCCTGCTGTAACTGTAAGAGCTCAGTCGACTACCTAGCTAAACACCCTTCGTCCAAGTATTCCACCGGTATCCTCTTGGTCGAGAATGGCTAGTTGCGTGGACTTTCATCTAACATAACGTGTTATAGCCGAGCATGGGTAATCTCCAATAGCTGGGAGCGGAACCTTCCCCCCGAAACTTGTTGGACTCGAACCAGCACCTCTGCGCAAAAGACAGACCAGATGAACTACCTTTCTTCGACTCGTGGCTTGACCCGGTTCGTTGCGCGACCTACATCCGGGGGGGTCCTTCACTTCAATATGGGTGTGATTTTGACCCCGTTCCAACCTAGCTAAAAATCCAATGGGACGCCCCAATTGTTCCAGATGACTAAGCACATAAGGAACGTGTGATAGGTAGTATAGAGCATAAGGAGCACAAATAGATATTTGCTGAGCACGCGCAAAAAGTCAAGGACGATGATCTCTGATTTTGCACCTTCTAACATCTCGAATTGAGAAAGTCTCGTCACGCTCTTTCATTCACGATTTTATGTTCTCGTCGCTTCTTCCCCTCGTTCCTTTTCTCTTGGACATCTCACTTGAAATGCATTCATTCCTTTCGATCTTGTACTCAGGTACACTGAACACCAACCCAATCTCAATGAAGACAGGGAACGCAACTAAACCTTTGAACTCGGGTAGCCTTTTAGCATAGCTTTCATCAGAACTAGGCAACTTTCTTTTCTTCTCTTATGAAATTCAAGATCTCCCCTTGAGAACGCACAGAACAGTTACAAAATCATACCCTTTGGATGTTACGTTACATATCTGATACCCTTTGGTCCCTCACGGAACACTGGCTATATCATCTAGCCCCATGTCAACCAATCCAACTCCTCCTGCCGCTATGCATCCTATTGGGACGCTTCGACTTTTTGTTCTGCCAAGGTCTAATCGTTCTGACGTAGTCTAAGTCTTCTAGGGGAATGCCGACTGCCGAAGTTGAAGCTGAAACCAATGATGTTAACCGGCGATGCTGATTCCGAAGCCGTGGCAAAAAATCTTTCCCCTGTAGAAAGAAGTGTCTCCGAACAATCTCTGATGAGCTGACCCTATCTGAGGCTGTCGACTTAACTGCGCCGAATCTGGAGGTTTGCTTTGATCCGAGTCTTCCATGGCCTGATCGTGCTCATATTGATCGGGAGGAAAAAACCTGCCCCAAAGGCTATGCTCCGCAAAAGCGGTGCCCCTTAAATGTGCTCTCATCAGATAGAATGAAAGTTGTTAGAGTATAGGTAAGCCCGGGGAGCTATGGGGGTCGGAGTGGTCTCTCTAGTCATACCAAGTAGCTATATTAGGTTCATTTCCTTCTCGATTCAATCTTTCATTTCGTTTGATTTTAGGTATAAAGCCTATGTCATGGCAGTCAAATCTCTCTTTTTGAACAGAGCTTTAAGCCTTTAGCACATCAATAGATATTGCAGTAAAATCATCTGATTTGAGCCCCACTTCCATACTGATTGGAATAGCCAAAAATGCACCTTTCCCCACTATCACTTTCTAGAATTCTTTCTGATACATGCTCCGAGAGGGTTAGCCCCGGCTATCAAGATGAGCTAAATGGTCACACCGCCAAAAGGGAATTTTAAAGATCTCGGGATTGCTTCAATGGCAGAAGCCAGAAGAGTGAATTCAGCGATTGCCTTTTGACATGGTAATTGGAATCTTCCCTCAACCAAGGAGGGATGGGTAGGCTCAACTCGATATGGCTAGAAAACCCTTACCTTAGGGCCACTTCTCATTATACCTTTGGACACAAGGCTCGCCATCTACGGAGCTTTTTTTGTAGTGCTAGTTCAGAGGCTTGGGGCCCGACCCCTGCGGCTGGATTGAATCCTTTTCGAACTACGAATGACTTGATCCTGTCCAAGCCACTAGGAAGGTACCGGAGGCAAGCTCGATCGAATAGAGCCCCAGTCTCCATTTGTCTTACATAGCAAACGAAGAGAAATCGTAAAGCATACAAAAAAAGGGATCCACTAATCCCTGTCATCCCAAGCACCCTATGCCGCCCAACAATAGCCCATCCGGTACCCAGGACGGGTTGGGAAACGCATTCCATTACGGGGGAATGGTCCCGGCTGGTACGATCCGGAGCGTCCAGCTCCAAAAAGAATTTTGAGGAGACCATTTGGGACGCCTTAGAGCAACCCCTAATATCTGACGAGCAGAGACTAACCGGGAAAACTTAATCTGTATTTCGACCTGAAGGATTAGCTCTACTACTAATAGAGCTGAGGCTAAGGAGAAAGCAGAAAGCAGAGCTAGCTAAAGACAAGAGCGAATATCCCTGCTAGCGAAAAAGAGCCGATATCCATCTCTTCAGCGCGAGTTGTTGGTCGGATCGTGGAACTCCCCCCATTATAAATTCCCTTTATCCTGGTTGGGGAGGATGTTAGGTAAAGAGTCAGAGCAGCTATGCAAGCACACACATGGGCACTAGTCAACGCCCTTGGTTTGGTAAAGCCCTAAAGGCGGGCGGAAGGGGCCCTTGCTTTGTTTGGTTCTTAAATGGTGGGTCGATCAGTCTACTCGCCCATGAGATGGATGCTCCTTTCACAGTATCCTGTGAGTCTCTAATTCAAAGCTAACCGAAGCGTGACTTTCAAGAGCATTCCTAAAACGAACCAGCCGCGAAGAAAAAGAAAATAAAGGGTCGCAGGTCTTAGAAGCAAGGCTATTGGTTCAACTCTCGGGGTTTAAGCGGAAATTCCCAGCTTTATTAACCTTTTCCGGCCGGGGCTTTCGTCAATCACTTTGGAGATGGCGTTGAAGGCTAAACGTAAATGGCAGCACTGGATGACCTATTCTAAGGTAAGTGAGCCGAGGATAAGCTGGATTGGATGGAAGCAATCAATATGAAAGATTTTGAAGGCTATGGAGCCGGGCTAAGCAGCTAGGAGGTTTGTTTGCGGGAAACACGGTTCAGAATCCGATCCGATGAGTAGTCGGGATTCGGTTGGTGTGAAGTTTTCGAAGGATAAGTATCCTAGATCTAATGATGAAGGGCTTTGATTTTACTATTCCGGTGGTCTTTTCTTTTTCTCTCTATGTGTCTCTACCTTAGCGCCGCGCCCCTGTACTGTCTTTATAGTGAATCTGGTGCTTACTTTACTGGGAATCCTAGGATTTTAATCTTGCATTTTCCCCGTAAAATTGGATTCAACCCGAAATCCCCTCGGATAAGTCAATTCAAATCTTGCCACTGTTCTTTTTCCTGGGATTTTTTGCATCAACCCAGGCGACCAAGGTACTACGTGCTCGACCCCCCCTTACCTCTGGGGTAGTCTTAGTTTTTGCTGCGAACGACTCTGCAGCGATTTCATCCGCATACGGCTTGCCCCTGCTTCAGTCTGGTTCAAATGCTTTCCGTGGTTAAGCTTGTCGATAAGCGAGGGCTTAGAATCATCTTCTTTTGTGTTGTGCCAACCTTCTGCTAGAAGGAAAGAGTCGTAGTCTTAGGCGCTTTTAAGCCCTAGCCTTTTAGTCATATTCAACCATTTCTGGAAAGATAGCCAGGTCAGGGGAATCAACACCTAGTTCTTTCGTACCCAGGCAGCACGGGATGAGACTTTACAGACGACCTTCTGCTCTTTAAGGTCCCAGTCTCAAATCGGATCTCAAAAGTCTGTTATATTAATATAAAGAGAAAAGTATTGACTAACTCTTATATACCAAAAAAAAGAATCCACACACACAAGACTCGACAAAAGATCTCAGAGTGAGCTGCTCGGTGAGGAATTTCGCTATGCCACCCGGCTGTAAGTACTGATGTAGCAAAACCAACGGGAAGATCAGTCCTAGGGTTCGAATAGACTCTTAGTTAGATAGGGAGCGGAGTTTACAAAACGATAGGGTTAGAGCGTTTGAGTAGGGATGGTAAGACATCCAAGACGCGTAGCTGCTTGGAAGTAGCTCCTTCTATAAGTTAAGTTCGAGACTGTTAGCCTATTAGTGATAGTGAAATCACTTTGAATAAGAATAGATGCTTGACTAGTCTTACTCTCGGTCTTGTCTACAGCAGTTCAAGCCCTAGGGAAAAACGTAGCGTAACGAAGCGCTTATTGTAGTACAGCCTATTTTCTCATATGATATTGAATCTGTTGAGTTCTTATCCCACTTGAAGTTGAAGGACTGTTGACAGGGTTAGGCTTATGTCACTCGGATGGGAAGGCGTCAAGTAAAGTAAAAAAGCGGTGGGCTGGCTTAGACAGCAAGCAAGCGAGGAGATTCACCAAGCCGGTGTGACAGTATGAGTAGGGTAGACTAGCGGGCAAAGTCTAGCTGCCTATTCGATAAATGGGGGAGTCATCTGTATAAGGAGAAAAAAAAACCGCCGGCTTTTAGAGAATCTTTCCTCTTCAATTATGCACGATTTAATGGGGTTGTCTTCCTTTCTTGGGAGTTAAAAAATGAGTTGGGTAAGCTTCCTAAGGGTATGGCTTCTCTGGAGCGACTAAGGACACACCCAATCAAACGATCGGTAAAACGGGTCTCCTTTGGTACAATCTCCTCGGCCGAGTATATCCCGTACGGTTGTTTTCAAAAAGTAGTGCAATCGCATTCTATGAACGAATTCCTTCATAGCCCTCATAGATAGAGTAGAGAGAAATGGGAGAAAGCGGATTAGCCACGTTCTAACTCTTCGCCATCTAACTATCATAAGAGTCATTTCATCCCTGAGTATCTGGCTTAGGGATATCTAGTTTAAGTGCCAGTTGCCATTGATCTTCTTGGAGAAAAAATGGGGCATCTATTTCCCTGCCAGTTTCCTTTGCTGTCGATGCAGGCGAGTTGGGCCTATTCTCGTCTCGAATAAGAGAGTACCTGGAGTACTAACATATAATCTTGACTGTTTTATAACATCTTTCTTTCCTGTACTAGGATACGATATACAAGACTCCTTTTCTTTTCCAGTACTATTAGAAGCCCCTATAACCAGGGAGTTTAACTAGAACCTAGATAGAATCTCCGGAATCAGAAGCTGCTATCTCTCGCTATGCTTTTTTGAGTGGATTTGAGAGTGCGGCATAGCTGGAAACTCCTGAATTTTAGGAAGGTTCTAACCTTAATTAAAAGGTAAGTTTGAAGAGAGATTGGGAAAAGTTCCCGAGTGTGAGTATCCAACCCCCTTTTGATTTGAAAGGATCTTTCTGCTTTTTAGTTTCCTAATATGTGTGTACATATTGATTGTATCAGTACTACCAGCGAGCTAAGAGCTAACCCCTTTCTTTTCCTATGGCGTTTTAATACTCACCCCTGAAAGTGAAATAGAGATAGAGAGAATCTATTCAGTTGGAAGGCGGAAAGAAGCACTGGCTAAGACTTTCATGGAGATGGGGCAAGTGTACTAGCATATGAGTTTCCAGCTTTTGAATTAAGGTTTGTCAAACCCTAAGCTGCTACTTAGAAAGGGGGCGTAGCGGGTAAGGCAAAAGAAAAGGTGTCCGCCTAGACTACTGCCACTTTACTTTAGGATAAGGTTTTTGCTTCGAGCAGCTCTCGGGCATTGATTGAGGAAGTAGCCCAACCTTTTTTCATCTACGCAAAGAGGAATTACTTCTTATTTTATAATACCGGAAATGGTGCATCTAGATCGATTCCTAAGGCTGGTAATGCCGAATCAAGGATAAGGCAATACAGTAAGAAAGGAAAGCTATTCATCTTTTGTCTTTGAAGAGAAAGACAGATTGGATTGTACGAACATCTGTGCCAAGCTTAGGTAAGCCGTCCAGAAAAGAGACAAAGAAAGACCTCTCCAAAGCCGGTGCTTAGGCAGACCCAGGTAAGAGCAGCCTTTCTCTTATATAGGAAAGCACTACTGCCACTTTCTTATGTGAATACCTCCTCAATCTCACTCTTTAGTGAAAGTCTCTATTTCACTTTCAAAAAGCAGTCTACACAAAATATAGAGGTACTTTTTCCACTTCGCATATGGGCTTTATATTCTCTACGGCGTCAACCATAAGTTTGCGTTCAGTTTGAGCTGGGAAGTAAACTAGGTTTTGCTATTCCTTCTCGAGCTTCTATTTCATCCCTTAAAGGAGATTCGGGAAAAGATAGAATAGGAAGACGTGTTTCCAGAACAAACAAGATACGGGTTGAGAGGGGGAAGTTAGCAAAGTTAGACAAGATTGGAATGGGCATAGGAACATGTATTGATGTACCAGATCGGCTAATGCTCCCAGGTTGATGTAATGTATTCCACCAGTTGACTGAAGACTTGATTATTGGTATATCGATCGGTCCAGCACGGATTGAAATAGGAGCCGGTTCGACAGGAAGCTTTTGAAAACGCAGTGCACCCAGGTAAATCAGAAACGAGATGAATACAGAGGTTAAACGAGCATCCCACACCCAAAAGGTGCCCCACATAGGTCTTCCCCGAAACCCCCCAGTAACTAAGGTAAACAACGTAAAAAAAGCACCCATTTCTGTACCGGTTCCGGAAGAGCGAAGAGAAAGGGGATGTTTTGTTAATAGGAATAAGAAAGTGTTTATAGCCGTAGCGATATAAACAAGAATACTCATCCGAGCCGCAGGAACATGTACATACAGAATACGAGAATTTCCACCTTGTTGAAGATCTAATGGTGCTACCCGAAGACTGAAATGAATAGCCATCGCTGTTAAGAACAACCGAGATCCAATGAGAATTAGCGCATAGCTTCTGGTCTTTGACATCAAAAAAGAAGGTTGTAATAACGAAAGGGACATATGAGAATTTTGTCCTAGCTAGTGGAACAAGAAAGACATGGATCTATATTCAATACGCAATCAAAGGATTTCTCCCAACGAATAATTACCCCTGCTTAGTTTTCGCTCCGCTCGTGCGTGGCACTCCTTGCTGGCGGAGCGGCATACCGAAAAAAAAGAAAAAAACCCTACTCTACTATCATCTTCTTTCTAAAAAGAGATGATAGTAGTTAAGGGCTCTTCTGACCTGTCGATATGGAATACTGTTTCGGGTACCTACAGTTCCAATTTGAGTGAGTTAGATGATTAGAGTAAGCTTTCAAAGAAAGTGCCTGACCCTCCGGATAAAAAAGAAAGCCCCGTATCTGATCTCTTTTTTGAAACACACTTTGACGAGCATACCCGTCCTCAACAAGTGCTGCTTCGATATGTTTTTCAATTTGAAGTTGAGTCTGAACAAAGGAGTCCATATGTGTTTCGTCATACACATAACCCAACCAATTAGTCCTTAAGCGCGAAGAGAGGTCGACTATACGGGTGGTGTCATCCAGTAAAGGAGGGTGAAGGGCGGGAATCAGAGGATCTTGATTTTCCGGTGCTGCCGCCTGAGGTTCTTGAGCCTCCCCCGGGTAAGCGAGCGGATTAGGAAGGGGGTGGGCAACCTCTTCCTCCTCATTTCAATATTCGTCAAAATTGGCTTGCGATAAATCTTTCGATTTTTATTTATTTGTACCATACCACTCCTTCTTGATCATTTTAGCATTCCATCCAAGATCCCGTATCAGGTTGATTCCATGTAATACTGACTTTCTAATCTCTGGGTCTTCATATCATTGAGGATTTCGGGCAGTTTGTCCAGTCCATATTTTTCCCCGAAATCCTCAAGAATATGGGCCGTACGCTCAGGCGCAAGGGCCCGCATGTTTTCTGTTGCTCTTCAAAAAAAGGGATATCTGGTCTTGGATTTGATTTTCAAAATAGGATAGGTTTCGTAGCAGCCACTCATCAGACTTTTACCATAGCTTTTCTTCATCCGCCTGTGATAAAACTTTTGAGGTTGTGATGGGCCACATATCCCCTAACCGCCGGGAGTGCTCAGCGAATCTACCCCTTGCCTTACCGAGGAGGGGCCTGCCTCATTACTGTAGGGAACTTGGCCTATGTTAGGTTAGAAGCTTCCGAGTGGGATCCACCGGACGAAAGGGGAAGTACGGGGCACACAGAAAGATCAAATCAAAGAAGGTAGAAATCCTATATACTAAACTAACCAATAAACAGAAAAAGATGAACCATTTCATAATAGAAAGAGCCCGCTGTAACTTGGGCCTTGTTAGATAGAAGCAAAAGAGACGCACTTGTATACCTAAAGGAAGGAAAAAAGTAGTGGAAGAAAATAGAAAGCAAGAAGAGGAAAAGGCATGACCAGAAGAATTGTGTGAAATAAGTGAATTTATCCAGTTGAGGCATGATTGATTGAGAAAGAATGATTCCCTCCGGACAGAAAGAGAGTCCCTTCATGTAGGAGTAGTGAGTGATATGTGGTTGGTTGTTGACCAACAGAAAGGAAGGATGCATGGGACTAGCGGGCATTGAACCCAACGGAGTGACTTTCATTCCGAGAAAACTTCGTTCGAATTGCATGTGTTGTGTTAAGCATATTATAAAATCTATCTCAAGCTTGGACAGTTGGGCAAGCCGAACCCTGTACAGTAGAAGTTTCAGCTATTATTGATCCAGTACCTCTTCACCATGTTTGGATGACACCGGTTCTTTCTAAGCAGATAAGGGCATTGATGGATCGTCTCACTTGCCTGCGAACATAGCGAAAAACTATTCCAATTGAGCTGACGGTAAAGTCAGCTACGTGAAATAAAGCTTGAGCCCTACCTAAATTCCCTTGCGCTTAGGTCTGGGATCGAGCCCTTCTATGGCAAATTAGGTATTAAGTCATAGATGCGCCTTTCGACTGGCATTCAGTCCTCCAACACCAACTGCTGAAATAGCAGCGCTTATACCCCCAACTGATTCAATGTCACTTGGGATCGGATCCTTCCTAAATTAATTTCCCCTCCGAAATCGATGATTCTTGGCTACTTGATTAGGCATTTCCATCTCTCAAACTAGAAAGAAAGCGCTTTAGCTTAGGGCTGATCTTCAAGGCTCCTTACTTCTTTTTATACCGCAAGTGACGAACTATAGCCATTCGTGGTCACCGCTGTCCTACTTTACTTTTTTATTCTATTAAACCTCACCCGGAAAGCGAACCCAAGGCAAATCTCGCCCCATCAAGCATTTTCACTCGAGCGGAAACAGCTGACCAAGAGACAAGAGCTACCTCACCAGACTCCATAGCTCCTAAGGCTTATTCTTTAGAGTCTTACTAATGGCATACTTTTTCAGTCGAATGCTCCTGGGCAGAAGATTACATAGACTATGCCTTTTATTCAAAAGAGCCATCACAGCTTATGAAAGAGCAGCTTGGAAATGGCTAATTAGTTTAAGGTACTGACCAACACGGAGAGAGCCCTTTTTCAGTGTTGTCGGAATAGGACCTTTTGGTGGTTTAAAGGGCATTACATTAGGACTTTAGTAAAGAGAGTACGACTTTGGTTCCAGAGATAGCGATTCGGCTTAGTTCAAATAGAACTAAAGAGAACGGGAAAAACTGATCCCAATCCTCGCTCTGGACCAAGGTGCGTAGCCTTTTAACATTCTCTTTCTCTCTTTTCTGGCTTAGCCTACCCAGGGAAAAGGCTCCTTCTTATTGATAGCACCGGTGAGAAAGACCCCTAATGGGCAAACTTAACGAATATCCCAGGAATGAGGAATGAAATAACTTCTGCTATCTACTCACTCTTGCCACTGAGAGGGGATGAGTGAATACCTGGAAGATAAAGTTATCTTATTCCCGGGATCAGGGCATCAACTGCTTCATTGAATTTCTAAGTTCATACCCGATAGCAGTAGCCAATGTCGGAAGAGGAGCCGTTGGTGCTTTAGTTCCGCAGCTCTTGCCTTAGACGGAAAGTTGGCAAAGGCTTCAGACGCGGTCTCCGGTCTCCCTTTTTGGGCACGCGCCAATCGGTCTTAAAGCCTCGATGTCCGCTAAAGAAGATAGAGATCGAGAGATGTGGCACTCTTCATAATGATTTAGAAAGACAAGCAATAGCTGTTTTAAAAGGCAAAGGTTTACTTTAATTAGCAGGCTCAAGGTCAATTTCTTTTTCCAAGTCAAGGCGATGCAATACTCGGGCGATAAGGAAGAAGCAGTCCCAGGCCTTAGGTCCAGACCAGATCTGAGAACTTTCGAGATGTGAATCATAGCCTAGTCTAGTTTCGTACCCAACAGCTAAAAGTGATGTCATATTATACTTTCTAGAGAATCACCCATCAGCCTTCGGATCTGAGTTTGAATTGGCTAGGGGGCATGAGCGGTAGTCAGCTGTCCTCTTTCCTTCCGATGAAGGGATCTTGCTCGCTTTTCTCTAAAGGGCTAGTCCTGGTTCTGTTAAGGGCCTAGTTCTGGACTTGCTCGACCAAGAAAGGTTGGAAGTAGATTGTGAATGCTGGAGTTGGCGCTCAATGGAGCTCTTTCTCGCCCTCTCTATAAGAGAGATGGGATCACCTAAGTCTCGTTATGGATTGATGGCTAAAGGAGCGTCTACCCTACTAGAGATGCTCCTTTTGTATAATAAGTCAGAATAGAAGAATTGAAGGGCTCGTTCTTCCTGGCTTCCAGGCTCCTGCCTTTCCACGAGCAAGTTGACTTAGTCTAGTCGACCAGCAGTAGAGGAAGGGTATGGGTAAGGCAAGTGAATCAGAAGCAGTAGCAATAGGACCAAGGGCGCGCTTTAACTCAAGGGTACACTTTTATCCTTCCAGGATTTGCAGGAGTTTCCTTTCGAAGGCCTTTTAAGAACCTACCCTTGATCCACTGGATATGAATGCTAATCATTGATCCGAAAGTGCCACAGTCCCCTCTCTGCTGCCTATTACCTATTCTCTTCCTTGCGTGGTATATCTTTACTAGGGGAATCAAGGCAAAAAATGGCTTTGGACAATTCATCCTTTCTTTATCCCACATCCCATTCGCAGCTGCTATCCCGACATCTGATTATAGCACCAGCTCTTCGTCTTCATAGAATAGAATAAGGCATTAGACATGGGCAAGAGCCCTTCTAGCAGCAATCCTTGATTGAAGTGAAGGAAGAAAGCCAAAAGCTCTAGTCCCATCTCTTTCTGTTATGGAATTGGATAGTTACTCATATGAAAAGGGGATTCGATAACAGCCTAAGACAACAGGGTTTACGTACAGGCGCAGCCCGTATGGATGTAACTTCCATTCCGCTAGTCTGCCCCGTAGTTCAAGCGTGAAAAAATAAGTGCCACTAACCTAACTTCTTTCGATTTCGAGCATCAGCACCGGATTCAATAGCAATAGCAAGGGATTCTAGCAGCCTTTTGTCCTACCAGCAGCCTATTCTTTCACTTTCAAAGGCAAAGCTCGCATATTAGGAGTGGAATTCCCTAGTGATAAACTTTCCTAGAGAAGAAGGCGTTCACCAAGGGAACTAGCCGGTAGGAGGGATAGTTGGCCGGCTTTCAAGCCAGGTTGCATGCATGTGACTGAGTCCGGAGATTTCGTTTTGTTTTCAGGGTGTACGAAGTGAAGGCTCGTTGAGACCTTGCCTTAGGAAGACTTTATAGGCACAGTACCAGGGACCGAACTCTCATTTCCTTGCTTAACTTAAGGCCCTTCGCCTATTGATGATTTAGTGCATCACTTACGTATTTAGCTGAACAGGGTAAACATCTTCCTTAAGCTTCCATTCTAGGGAAAACCACTGCTTGGAAAGCGTAATCTAATCACTGCCTGAAAGAGTCCTATTTACCTGACCTAATAAAGAGGGACTGCTTGCTTGTGCCTTAAAATGGTAAAGGACAGAACGCACGGCGCCTTTCGAACCTTTTCTCATTAGATCGGGTAACCTGCACTAATAGGTCAAGCCACATTTCATATAGAAATTCAGGTTCCTAGGAATGTCGTACGAGTCATTCATCTAGTCCCAAGGGGTCTTCCCGACTCAAGCTACTGGGAAATAGGACCACAATTCCTACTCACTGAGTGTAAACGACTCTCTTCGGCTTTCCGTCCCTTTCAATAGGAAGGGTCACAGCCTAAGTCAGGCCGGGCCTTGCTCAATGATCAATATCAAAACAACCATAAGTGATTGGCTCACGACTACGTAGAATGAGATTCTCGCTTCCTCTGGCTGTTCATCTGAATCATATAACAAGAAGTTGGGGTAGCCGGCAGTCTTCCTATTCAATGAGAATTTCTCTCTCTTCCGTGAGAATAAGGAAATGGCTCGTAGCCACAGACCACCAGAGGGTAAATAAAGATCCACTTATTTATTAAATGAAGTAAGGCGTCGATTGAATCAGATGGGATGGTACGAAGTTTTCCATCAGGGGTACCTATTGTCTCTCTTTCTATTGTTTTGTCCGCAGAGGAATTTCCATCCCTGGATGTAGCTACCGATATTCTGCACGGCGGGAACTCTTTCCTGTTCCTGGCCTTTCATCATTCTTTTCCTTTGTGGAATGTCTAGTAGACAAAAAGAAATAGGAATTCCCGGTCGAGTTGGCTGGAAGTTCGCTTCTTCCTTTATAGAGTTTCAATCGATGAAGTAATGTAGTGCTAATTCGTTGGACTTTGTTGACGTGGAAAAGTCTCTTTTCTAAATTGCTGAAGTAATACGAAGTTCTGTGTTCAAGCCTTTTTGCTGCTAGTTGGAACTCAAACCCCTAGCGAGGGTATTCGAGAATGATTACGACGACAAACATCAACTGGTCTTTCATAGTTGTTCAGAAGTCAAAGCTTTTGCTTACGATGAGATGAAAGTAAATAGACAATTTACCCGCTGATTGATCGAATGGAAACTTCCCCCTTCTCGCTAAATTCAAACTTCCTGCTTCAACGTGGAATTGCCTCTAAAGTCGTTACGCTTTCCCTGCGCTTCCTCTTCTCTTTCGAATTAGCGAAGGAGTTTCTTCTTACAGGTTAACTTCAAGCAGTGTCGCTTAGGAATGACTTTCTTCTACCTTGCTCAGAGATTCAAGTTGATTCGCTTCCTGCTAAAGACTACCTTGTCCCAGGATCGGATGCATACGTTTCAGCATTTGCTCTAACTTCCTTTGTCGCTGCTGGTGCCCATCTTTTATCTTATTTAGCCGGGAACTGCCGCCCCACCAACCCCTACCTTCCTATTCCCTGCTAGTTATCTCTCGCTTTTGCTTCTTTTCTTGGTGGGACGGGGTAAGCCTATGAATAAGGTAGAGACATAGTGAGATAATAGATTCTATATAGTTATTGCTTGCGACGGAGTTGTACGTTTCAGGATACCTTTCATCTCGTCTTTCCGGACTTTAGGAGTCTTCCAAACAAAGGGTTATTTATCGGTAGTCAAACTCTACCTTAGTAGGGGGATTCTTTTTGACTGGTTGGCATCGATGGATCACTTAGAGGTTCTCAACTCTTTCCTTCAAGGCTTTCGAACTGTGCTATTGCTTTCGACTGACTTTCCCTAGCTTCTTGGCCTTTTCCAACTGCCACTGAAAGCAGGCTTGACAGGCCCAAGTCTTAATTTGTAGGACTTTCTTTGTATTTGATGGTTCATGTAGGCTTGGGTTTTTTCATACTGAAGCAAGCAATTGAATTTCAAAGAAATTACATATAAGAGAAGAAGATTATATCCTATAATATAATCTTTAATTAAAGTTTATGGATTGAGAAAGCGGCGGGCCCATAGAACTCTCCAATCGTGCTGCACCGAAAGGGGGCCGGAGAGTCGGTAACCTGAGATCGGCTAAGATCGAATTGAACTGTCTTTGATTTATACGTAAAAGATAGATATTGAAAGTGTTCAGCAATTTAATTATAGTCAGTCTTTACTTAACTCGACCCAAGCGATGCCTTTCGACTCCCATGTTTTTTTGGTCAACAACCACATCTAACTTTCGTTCGTCACTACTCGAAGAAGTCTCCCTCTTTTTTTTTGGGAGGCAGAGGAAAACAATTTATTATTCATAATATATGGAATTCTCTGTAAGAGCTGCGGAACTAACCCAAATATTGAATCAACTTAATACGTTACTGCCCCTTATCATTCTTCTATTGGGGGGTTGTTGTCTGTTATTACTGCTTATAATATTCTTTTGAATTCTCTGGTTACGGCAAGGTAATCTTAAGTCGACTATATCATTTTTACAACAAAATGACAACCCCTATACATTGCGATGCACGCCGCTTTCATACGAGATCGTGCCGCAACCACTTAAGGATAAGGGGGAATCCAAAGTCACGTCCAAGATGGACGGAGCGGAGGGAACCCCCGAAGTAGATCGAGCCAAAGGCGACAGCGACCCCAAGAGTTTGGAAGATATCTTTAGAAAAGGTTTTAGCACCGGTGTATCCTATATGTACTCTAGTTTATTCGAAGTATCCCAATGGTGTAACGCCGTCGACTTATTGGGAAAAAGGAGGAAAATCACTTTTCTCTCTTGTTTCGGAGAAATAAGTGGCTCGCGAGGAATGGAAAGAAACATCTTATATTTGATCTCGAAGTCCTCCTATGGCGCTTCTTCTTCAAATCCTGGATGGGTGATCACTAGTAGGAATGACATAATGCTAATCCATGTTCCACACGGCCAAGGAAGAATAAAAAAAATAAGAGAAGAAAGATCGTAGAAAAGAAAGTCTTACGTGCTCTCTCCTCTATCTAAGTAAGAGAAAGAGGAAGGTCCAATCATGCTACTTTGAGAAAGATGCTTAACACATGCAAGTCGATCAGTTCGCCCTTAAGAAATAGGCAACATCGGTTCGAATCCGATACCGATAAAGGGCTTTTTCCTTTTTTTTCGGGTGCTGCCGGCCGGTCTGGATTGATGCCTTTCCTTCTTTCCAGGATTAAGGATCTCCCTTAAGAATGACCTCAGGAACAGTCAATGGGAACGCCATGCCATCGAGGGGCTAGTGTGACCATCCATAGCATACGACGGGCGAGAGGGGTACGTGGTGGCTCAGTGTGTCTACCAGTTTCAGGTGAGGCTATTCGGAGATCCAGGGCGAGTCCCGATTCCATATATACGGTTAAGCAAGCCCTGCCGCCAGCTTCCACCCAGACGACAACGTGAGCGCCTGGCGCGAAAGGTTGCTTTGCTTTACTAAAAAAAATAATAAATATAAGGCGCGTTAGCGCTTTCGTTTTCCAATAAGGGGCGGAGCTTGAAGAAGCGAAGCGAGCCTAGAATAGCAGCCTATTACGTTACGTGGCCCCTTTACTTTTTTTTTTTAAATAAAGCGCTAGTGCCCCTATCCTATAGAGTCAGGCTCTTCTGCTATCAATGAAACCGAAAGAAACACAAAAACCCAGTGCGTTTTGTATAGATCGAGACTTGTAGCTGGATTCTTTACTCATGACATACTGGGAAGAATTGCAGGAAATCGTTCGATAACACTTCTGACTACTATTTCCGACGATCAAGACAATTCCCGCGAACTCTTTCATTTCATAGAAGTTGATTCTTCTTCTTACAAAGCAAATAGCATTTCCTATTGATTTGTCCCCTATCCTATAGAGCTGGACCTATTCTGATTCTGAATTATCCGTCGCTACGCTGTTCCCAAGGACTAGCAAAATCGAAATAGCGAAATTCTTGGGTCATCCCAATGGGTTCAGAAACCACACGTTTCTCTGGATCATCATAGCGTACTTCTACATATCCACTAAGAGGAAGGTCTTTTCGTAATGGATGACCCTCGAAACCATAATCTGTTGATATACGGCGTAGATCCGGATGATTGATGGAAGAAACACCAAACATATCCCAAACTTCTCGCTCCCACCGGCCGGCTGATGGAAATAGACTGACTACCGGAGATATTCGTGTTACTTCGTCTGCACTGGTTTGTACACGAATGCGTGAGTTATACCGAGTACTCAGTAAATTATAGACCACTTCAAATCTTCGTTTTCGAGAGGGATAATCAACTCCGCAAATATCGATCGAAACTTGAACCCTTGTATAGGTATGCAATTTAAGAAAGCACAACAATTGAAATAGGTAGTCCGTTTTGGTATCAGATCTATTCCCATGTTCCGATCTTTCCATTTTTTGAACCCATTTCTTGGGTAAAGTCTCCCAACTATATTTGAAAATGGATTGGTTATCCATATAAAGAAAGCTTTCTTGTAGTTCCGCTTCTTTTCTTGCTCTAAAAAAAAATGAAGAAAGACTTGTTTGTTGTAAATCGCCGGTTGGGTTTACCAACCAAGAAAGACATGGGAAAAAGACCAAAGCTATCAGAAAGACTAAGATGGATAGAAAAAAGGTGGCATGATCTCAATCGAGAGTCATTTCCCTGAGTGACTCTAGAATGGAATCAACCAGATCTTCACTTATTTATGTTTTTTTTTTCATTGAAGTAATAAAGCCTTCTTGCTACTAACCCGCACCTACTCATAAGCATCTTACCCGTGGGAACTTAACCCTCTAAAAGACCCATTCATTCAGACCTCCCACTCACTGGACTTCCCGCTCGCACTGATTGGATTGCTCCTTGCTTTCAAGAGTTTGACCAGCTTTCTACTATATTTCATTATTAAACAGACTGGCTATCCAGCGTCCTACTGCTTTGCCTCCTTTGCTTCGAAGGAATGCTTGCTACCGTTAGCCTTACCGAACTCTCTCAAATAAAGACTTTCCTACACTGGCACTATGCTTAAGACAGGTTTGCTGTAGTTCGCGAATAAGGACATGGCTTCATCTAGGTCCAGCTATGATGATAGACTCCCCAAGAGTCGCACGGACCGGACCTACTTTCCATATAATATATAAATAAAAAGTCTTCCGCCTTTCTCCTTGAAGCTCTTCCCGAAAGACTTATAAAAAAAAAAAGAATAGCCATTTTTTTGGAATATGACTCTATTAATTCCCTCACCTTCCCAAATGAAACTGATGAAAGAGGAGCCGTCACAGCTTCTCCTTCGGATCACTTACTCGGCTTTACAAAGCTCCCCATGGTCGCCTTCGATACCATTCCAATCAGTGATTCTTATAAACTGACTTCCCCATAGCCACTTGCTTACGACCTTTCGACTCTCGCTAAACTAAATAAGAGAATTTCACATTCACCCTTCACTTCTCGTACCGGATAGGCTCTTGGACTTGGAGCTCACAAATGCGCTGTTTGAGTGAACGAATGCGCTGTTGACATGAGATAATGAGTTGTTTGACTTTTTTCTGCTGAAGTCGGAGAAGAGGAGGTAGCGGTTCGTGCTTGAGTTGAATCACTTGACTTTGGTCCTATCTTTATATTAAGTCGTAGATCCCCTTAAAAAAAAGGAAATGACATAGGTGTACCCTACCACTGCTGTAGAAAGTCTTGAAAACTGGCTCACATGGAAGCCCGAAAAAGGTAAGGGTCAATGCAACTGTAGGGAAACATTTTCTTGCAGTCACACGTACCAGCTTGAAAATGAACTTTCTTAAACTGGCTTTGCAACTACAACTTCCATTAGAACTAGATGGTTGGGAATTGACACTTACACTCCAAAGGCTTACCTTTTTTATGCTATTGGAGGGGCCTAGATCTTCAAGCCTTAATGTTAATGTTAATGGAAAGATTCATTCCTAAATTTGTCTATTGCCCCTGGTACTCTAACAGGTTGGGGGGTATTGGATAGCTCTTTAGCAAAGGATCTTAGATAGGTTGGTTCTATACTAGACTACTATAAGGGATCTTTTCTGACTCTACTATTGTATTGCATAAAAACCATATGATAGTGTGACTCCCTCCATATCGTGGAAGAAAGCATATTCAACACAAAATAGTCGTCTTCTTAGTGCTTATCTCTTTTCAGCGGAACATAAAGATATCCTATACTAGGCCATAATAAACTGCGTCTTATGGTCCGGTCCATAGTTAGACCTTCCCCAATCCTCTCGTGACGATCCTGGTATACTAGAATGTAGGCCTTTAGCTCCTTATCATTAGCTCTTACGCTTTCATTTAAGGGTCATTATAAAATGCCAGGCCAGCCCTTGAAAAGACATATGCAAACCCATAGACATAGACAAGCTGGAGAGACAGGCATAGGACTACCAAAAGCTCACTTTAATATAAATATAAAAAAGGGGATCCCTAAATGCCTATTGGATTGGATGACAGACAGGGACCATCTTCGATTGCCTCGTATAGAACCAACCCCAAAAAAGGTCACTGGAAATGGCTGGAATGAATTGTTTTCAAACTTCTTGCCCTAGAATTTTTTCTTACTTATTGAATCTACAGAGCTAAGCACATATATTCTTTCCTTTCTCTCATTGGCTTACTTGCTGGTTTCCCCTATCCCGCCGCTTGCGGGAAAGACTTCCGCTATAGGGATAGGTAGGTCTCCTATCTGGTAATAAGAAAGAATCTATATGTACATACTGGAGGAAAGAAAAGAGCTTGCCCAATTGGAAATAGTACTGCTCAGCGAAATGTTGTATCTCTCGTTCTCAGATAGACGGACATTCAAACTAAAATCATTCCTTTTTCTTGTTTTCACTCGCTTACTAATAACTAATCAATTTTATTTTTTTTTCTGCAAGTGGAGAGGCCTGGCTCGATAGACTAAGGGATACAAAAGAAATCCATTATCCGCTTGCCTACTTTAAAACTTTGTTTTCTCAATAGATTACCATTGAGCTAGAACCAAAACTTCTTTGCCCGCGAAATCTGCTTGCCCTCATCCCTAGACTGCGGTTACGGGGACAAGGCAAGGGGGGGATGTAACAAAACTCAAAGCGATAAAGAATGAAACTGGGTGGCTTAAAGCCCTTAAGACTTCAACTCGCTCTTAGGCAGAAGCACTAGGAGCCATGGAATTAGGGGGGGCAACTCATTCACACTTGATGTTATATAACGGGATGTAAGAAAACATAACTCCCCCTGTCTCGCGCGAAGAAAGAACCAAGCAAACCGCTTTCACATCCTATGTCTTGCGCTTGACCTATAACCAGCTCTCCCTGGGAAAGAAAAGAGCTTGCAATGCGGGCTACTCTATTGGATCCTATTCGTTCGGCTGGGCTGGAAATGGCTGCCTCACTGCGTGGACTCCTACCATCGAAGCAAACTAGCCTGGCCCAACATGTAAACTTTCTCCAAGAAGGAGATGGGCTTACCCTATGATTGCCGGCTGACAAAAAGAGGTAAAGATTGAAACATTCCTTATTTATTTGGTTTGGCTTGCCTATCTCTTTGCCTTTCGATTTCTCTCAGAATCAGAAAGCCTGCTTCGCTTCCCAAGAGATTTAGGGAAAAGGGCCTTGTCGGCCACCGCTTGCTGACGACGGAACGCATCGTCAATTAAATTAAAGGGTCCCTCGCGTTGGACTTAGTTGGAAAGGTAGGTGTTCGGCATGTCCCTTGGTTGCGAACTTTTTGAGTAGGGCGGGTTTGGAGATCCCATTCCTCACGTTTACCGTTGTCCCCAGACTTCACCCTTTCCTTGTATACTTTTTCATTTCAATAGTAAGGCGTGTCCCTGTCTCCAACAAGTGTGTGATCCACTGATTCACTGAGTGACTCTTTCTTACCGCGGCAGTCCCTATCTCTTAAAGCCCTATCAGACTTCCTCCCTCGAGAAGGGACTGCCTTCCAAGACGGACTCCATGTGATCCCCTGACACATGGGGATGGAGCCAATCCGAGGTACATAGGTACGAATTAGACTCTCCCAGTCGGCAGTTATGTCATTAACGACATCTACCATCTGATCAGAGTCCGTCGGAGTCACTATGGATTCTACTACTTTATTTTATTAGTCAATCTCTTGGCTAAGGGTATAGCCCTTGCAAGAGTGAAGAATGATAAGTAGAGTTTCACTAGTAAGTCGGACGTCTCATCTTTCCGACTTTACTACGATGGAAAGACGGGATAATCCTAGGATACCCTGACCTCGTCAACGAGACAGGAAAAGGCAGCAAGAGGCCTGTTTTCCGGGGCATAAGCTTGCTGCAATGACACAGCACATTTAAGTAAAGCGCAGTGAACAAGAAACCAGATTTCCGGACAAGCCTGATCACCTCCTTAGCAAACAAGTGCGCTCCGACACAGAGCTCTTTGTTGAGACCATCGGTCACTACCAAGATGACTCGATTAAGAACCATCTTAAGTAGTGGAAGACCTTCCAAGATCTTCCACTACTTAATGGCCTTAAGTCGGAACAACTTGTCAAACAGGGTAAGGTTCATTTCCATAATTTATGTAACCTTCCTGGTCCTGGTTGGGAGCTGTCTCCACAGGACACGACCAAGTGAGCTAACAGGGGGTTTAGAGCTCCTTAACACCGGATATTCCGTATTAGTTGATGCAACTCTGACTAAGGTGGATCTGGATATGATATTGACCATAAAGCAAAGCGGATACTGACTTCGAAAGTGCTCTTAATCACTTCTTTCTTGGCCTTCTCTTCAATCCAATAGCAAGAGAAGGTAGAGGAAGACAAACCTTATGTCAAAGCTTCATGCTTACTTTTTTACCCTACTTCCTACATGCCTGATCTTAATGCTTGCTTGGAGAGCGCAAATCCTGTAGCGGTAAACCAATAGCAGCGGAAAGGCCGACAACACCTGCTTTTCCGTCTTGCCTTTGCTACTTGAGAGAATGCCTTGGACCGAGACCGAAAGCAGCTCTTCCCCTCATCTCATTAGCAAGAAAACCGCTTTAATCCATTATTTCTATAAAGCACTACTTCTTTTTTTGAATTATTAAACCCCGAAAAAAGTCTCTTTCATGCTTCAATCGAGAATGCTTGCTGTCAGGCTTTCGTACCGAAACAGCTGACTTGCTTGCATCCCTTTGATTGCTTAGTCTCTCCTCCTTGCTGCAC
>NW_028196745.1:0-5000 GCF_037176805.1 Vigna unguiculata
ATTTCTAAATTTTCATATGGACCGCCGGGAAGTCCTTCCAAAGCCTGTTGAATAATTTTTATGGATTCTATCATTTCACCAATTCGAACTAAATAACGAGCTAATGAATCTCCTTCTTTTTGCCATTGAACTTCCCAATGAAATTCTTCGTAACATTCATAATTATCCACTTTACGTAGATCCCATTGTATTCCGGAAGCCCGAAGCATCGGTCCTGATAAACCCCAATTAATAACTTCTTTTACATCAACAACACCGACGCCCTCAACCCGTTCTAAAAAAATAGGATTTCGCGTAATAAGTTTTTGATATTCAGCAATACTTGTTAAAAAATAATCGCAGAAATCATAACATTTATCTATCCAACCATAAGGTAGATCAGTCGCTACCCCTCCGATACGAAAAAAATTATGCATCATTCTCATACCTGTGGCAGCTTCAAATAGATCATATATTAATTCTCTTTCTCTGAAAATATAGAAAAAAGGTGTTTGTGCACCAATATCTGCCATAAAAGGTCCTAGCCATAGTAGGTGAGAAGCTATACGGCTTAACTCCAACATTATTACTCGGATATAGCTGGCTCTTTTAGGTACTTGAATATTTCCCAACTGTTCTGGTCCATTTACAGTTATTGCTTCTGTGAACATTGTAGCTAAATAGTCCCAACGTGTTACATAAGGCAGATATTGTATAATTGTTCGGTTTTCCGCTATTTTTTCCATTCCTCTGTGTAAATAACCCAATATCGGTTCACAATCAATAACATCCTCACCATCTAGAGTAACAATAAGTCTAAGAACACCGTGCATTGATGGGTGGTGAGGCCCCATATTGACTATCATGAAGTCCTTTCTTTTCGTTGAGATATTCATAGGTTTTTGCTCGATTTATTCTTTTATGAATCGCTTAAAAAAAAAGTTCATCCAAATTCAAGATCTAATAAATCGAATAATTGAAAATTACTCTTCAATTTAACGAATTTGTGACTGCCGAATATTAAACTGATTGATTAATTTTTTATACCGTATTCCATCTTTCTTTGACAAATAAGACAGTAATCTTTGCCGTTTTCCCAAAATTTTACGTAAACCTGTTTGGGATGAGTAGTCTTTTCGGTGCAATTCAAAATGTGAAGTAAGTCTTCGTATTCTATTGGTAAATTTGAATATTTGAAATTCAACCAATCCCGGTTTTTTTCCTTTTTTTTCTTGTGAAATAACAGGTATAAATGACTTTTTTACCATAAAAAAATAAAAGTTTTTCCTTCTCCTCGATTTTTATAGATATTTTTATTGATCAGTAATTAGAATGACACTCATTTTTAATTTTTTGATAGAAATCCGAAATCTAATTTTTTTGATAACTGAAATCAATCCAATTGAAATAGAGAATTTAAATAGATATAGTATAAAGGAGACTAGTTTGATATATAAAAAAGAATTGTATACATTACATTAGATAAAAAAAGATAATTTTGTTAATGCTTTTTTTTTATGTATACATCATTGAATTAAAATCAATGCCATACCAAAATACGTGTATTTGTTTAACCTATGTATCTATCTATAGATAGATACATATGCTAAATAGAAAACAAAATTAGATTAACGAATTTTCACACGCGGATACATATGTATCCTTACTATACTGAAACGGCTTCCATTATGGGTATTAAACCAATAACGATTTATACAAGCTAAATCTTCTAATCGATATTTTGGCCAAAGAAAAATTTTGAAATTCATTAGTTTTTTTTTCTCTTTCTCATTTCTTTTTTTAGTCAAAACTTTAAAACAATTTTGGACTTTATTTTCATTATAAAATATTGTGTTTCTATGCATACTATTTATATTATTTGGATCTAAACAAATTCTAATTCTCAACTCTCTACGACGTCTAGCAGATAAAATGTTTTCAGGAACAAGTAAATTAAATTTCTCGTTTTCTTTGTTTTCTGTTATCTTTTGATCTTTTGTTCTTGTAATGTATTTATCAAAAAATTTCTTATTAACATGAATTTTTTCTGAGTATTTTTTATAAATTTTGCGTTTATTCTTATGAATTAATGAAAAACCCATCATTTTATACTTAAAAAATTGTTTATTATTTTTTCTAGACAGGCGAACTGGTTCGATAACAAATAGTTCTTTTTTCCTAAATTTATTATTTTTCTTTTTCCTTAAGCCTGAAAGAGTTAAATTCGTCTGTTTTTGAATCATCATAATATCTAGACCTAGTTCTCCTCTTTGAATAGAGGCTATAGTAATTTTTCTTAAATTTGTCAATCTAATAAGGAGACAATATACTTTTACATTGTTAAATATTTTTTGACCTAAGAAATTTTTCCAGTTTAAATGGAAATTCAAAAAATTTCTTACTAAGAATTGAAGTTCTGCCTCCATATTGTTCTTGGGTTTTTTTTTCGATGTTCTAAAAACATCTATTTTTTTTTTCTTTCTAGTAATATTCTTTTCACTAACATTTTTATTTCCTTTAGAATGTAAAAAAAGAGAATGTAAATAAAGTAATTTTATTGGTATAATTTGCGAGTTACCCCTAAATGTATTATAAAATATCACAAATTTGGAAAAGAACCAAAATTCCGGATTGCATATGGAACGATTTAGTATTTTTCTATTGATTCCCGTCCAATCCAAATATTTTCTATCCGGATTTATAATAATAGTATCTTCTGCTATATAATTCTTGATAAAAATATTACTTATTCTATCAAATAAGTCTTTTTTATATGTATTGTAATTAGAAGAAATCATTGTGTTTTTATTTGATTGAAATAGGGATCTATATCGATAAATATATGAGTCTTTCTTATTTGCATAATTCATAAAATTATAGGATAAAAGATCGTATTTATATTGTTTTCTAATTTTTTTTTTTAATGGGATTCCTTGTTGTTCTTTGTAAAGAATTAATGGGCTTTTTCCATATGAATCCCATTTGGTTAAATTTTTATTTTGAGTTACACCACATTTAGTGATTCTATTTCTCCATTTTTGTGATACTAATTTTGACCAGCTACTGTTAGATAAGTTATATTGATAATAATTATTCTTTAACCAATTTGTCCATTGATTTAGTTCAGAATTGAGCAGGTTATTTTGTTTTCTTTTAGAATGAACTATTCCTTGTGCTCCAAAAAAAGAATCCTTTATTTCATTTTTCAGAAAAAAAAAATTTTTATTATATTGAAAAAGAAGTCTTAACTTATATATGTTTATGTTAATAATTCGGGTTTGTAACAAATTTAAAAATACATATGGTTGTGACAAAAAGGAGACATCAAAATAATTATGTGAATTCGCATTCTTATTCTTATTATTAAAATATTTGTGTAATTTTAAAAGAAAGGGAATTATACTTTGATTTGTTTTATAACTTCTTTCTGTATTTGGTTCATTATCGTAAAGCCATTTATTTAAAAATTTTTTTGTTGATTCAAGAAAAAGTTGTAGCTGGATTTTCGGAATACAAATGATATATAGAAAGATATCTATGTATATTTTTTTCATCAAAAATTGAAAAAAAGAATGTGATTTTTTAGTTAAGCTAATATTTCTTCTTTGGAATATCTGCAAAATTTTTTTTTCGAATTCTATCCTTTTACTATCATAAATTTTTTTCTTCGAATGAATATTTGTCTCGCGAATTCCAAGTCCTCTTTTCTTTTCTTCTTTTTTCATTTTTTCTATTTTTTTAATAACTACTTTTCTCTTAGTATTGAGATCCTTTATAGATTTTTTTTTCAATGAAAAATTTGTCGACTTTATCGATTGAATTGAAATGGTTGCTTCAGAAATCATTGAATTATTCTTCCAAATTGTTGAATATTTTTTGTTTTCGCTCAATTCATCGAGTTTTGGGGGTTTCCTTTTAATAAAAAAATATTTTAAATTTAAAAATTCTTGTTTTTTTTTCGTGAGGAATACTATACTTTTTCTAATAATTTCAAGAATACTTTGGATGATCCCTTTTGCTTTTTCTATTACGATATTTAGAAACAGTTTGAATTTTTCACTTAAAACTTTTAGAACTAGAAAAGTGAAAAATTCAAATTTTTTCTTTTTTTTTTTTAGTTCTTTTAAAATGGGGTCGAAAAAGGAAAGTGGATTTTTCGTGGAACTAGAAAAAGGCAATTCAACTTCCATCCCCCAAACTGTTAAAAAACAAAAGTTCTTTTTTTTCTTTGAATTTTTTTTGTTTTCATTACATCGTATTTTAGATTTATGCCAAGGTTTTAGACGAAAAGGAAATAATATTTTTATCTGAATCCCATCTGTTAGCCATTTTTGCGGAAACTCTCTTTCGGATAATTGAACGCCGTTATACGTGCATTTAATATATATTTCTCTCTTCCAATCCATATAATCTTCAGACCATTCTGGAATTTGAAAAAATAGTATACGAATTGTATTTTTAATTATTATAAATGAAGGTAATAGAATATATTTCCTAATAAAGCATTGGGTTATTAATAAAACACCTCTTATTACTTGAGCAAATATAATGCTATCCCAGGCTTCTGCTATTTCTATACGTTTTCTTTCTGCATTTTCCTTTTTTGCTTCCTCCTCTTTTTTTTTCGGACTTTTTTTTGTTTTTTCCTCTATAGAACCTAAAATTTGAAATTCTGTCTTTTTACGAATCCAAATATTTAACATAAAAAATCTTTTCATTGATTTTAAACTATGAAAAGAAAAGAATATTGATTTTTCAATTTTATCCAAAAAAAGCGGCGAATGCACCCTTTTTTGAAAAAATTTCCAAGTAACTGTTTTCCGTCTTTGAGCACGGATAGATCCTTTGATTATGTCTCTTCGAAAATCCGATTGTTGGGAATAACGTCTTAAAGCCAATTCGTTTTTTTGTTCATTATTTTCAGTATCTCCACGATCACGATAAGTCTTGTATTTTTTAAAAAATTTATCTTTATTAGTCAAAATGACTACACGTTTGCCTTTTCTAGAACGAATTTGAGA
>NW_028196745.1:22500-27500 GCF_037176805.1 Vigna unguiculata
ATCCATCGACCTGAGACGAAGAGAAAGAAAGGTCTATCTATTTTTTTTTTAGTTATTCAGTTAAACCAATGATTCGTTATTGGAGCAGCTAGCAACAACTATCTCATCTGGGAAAAGCCATCTTTTTCTCAACAATGTCTTTGTCATTTGATCCAATAGCGCTTCGTTAGATAGGAACAGATTTGATAAATATTGATAACTCTCAGATAGAGTATTAGAAGGGAAAAATCCTTTAGATGATGAACTATTGATTCTAAGCCATCTCTGGCAATGAATCAACAATTCAAAATGCTTTTCTTGCGTATTCTTGATAAACCAGTGTTTATATATAGATGTAGGAAGATTTGTTTGGGAAGTAAGAAGTTCCCTTGACATCTCTTCATCTGTAAAGAATTGTCGATGTGAAAACACAGAGACAAAAGGCTGATCTTTGAATAGGAAAAAGAGTGGATCCACGGGGTCCCAAATGAATTGGCTTATTCGAAAAAAGCCCTGTTCTTTGGAAGATCTATCTCGTGTCTGGTACTGCATGGTTCCACCCTGCAAGAACTCTGAATCATTCTCTTGAAGCTCATCCTCTTCATCATAAATGATCCGCTTGTCCCGAAATGACCTGGCCCAATAGGGAAATCCCAAATTATTGGGCCTTTCAATACAATCAAATAGAAAGCCCCAAGGGCGCCATATTCTAGGAGCCCAAACGATGTGATTGAAAAAATCCTCCTCTATCTGTTGCGGGTCGAGGACTCCTCCCCCTTCTTCAAACTCCGATTCATATTTTTCATAGAGAAATCTCTGATCAACGATAGAATAAGATCCATTTTGAATCCTATTTAAGGGATTCCTTGGTTCGGACCGAAGAAGCAATGTCACTCGATCCTTATCAAATTGACTGCAATCTTTTTCTGTACGTGAGGATCCCACCAGAGCGCCTTCTACTTCTAATAGGCCATGAACTAGATCATAATTCTTCTCAACGAGTCCATAAGATGTGATCCCATTTTTTTCATCAGGTCCGGGTAGAGACCAAAGGTCTTGAGCGACCGATCCGGCAGAACAACTCAAAAGGTAAAGAAGTATCGTTAATTTCTTCATACTCGTTCCAAGTTCGAAGTACCATTTGTACAAATAAGAATCCCCCCCGTCACATGATTTCTTCTTCATATAGATAGAATATAGGATCTATGGAGCAATTACTTAGAAGTACATTTTGTGAAACAGCCCTTCCTATCTGATAGAAAAGGATCCCATGATCCTGAACCGATCTTACCTGAGATCGGAAATCCCAAGTTTGTCTATGAAGAACAGAACTAATTATATTAGTGTCTATGATGGATTTTTTTTGTATAATACTAATCGATAGGGCCTCATTGTTAAGTGCTACAAGATCTCGTACATTTGAACCCATCGTCGTGGACCCGAATCCATTAGTATGGGACATTTTCTTTTCCAAGTGAAATCCCCTAGTATTTGAAAGAGTGAAAAAGTGTTTTCGTTGTTGTGGAATAAGAAGCCTTCGTATCTTAATGCATGTATTGAATTTATTCGGAGCTATTAGAGCTGGATCTACTTTTTGGGGAATATGAGTCGAAGCAATAACAAGAATATTTCTAGTGGAACATCTTTCACAATCCCTGGAGAGATAGTTCACTAAAAGACCGAGGGATAAGTAATTCGACTCAGTCACATCCAGATCATGAATGTTAGGAATCCATATTATGCAAGGAGACATTGCTTTTGCTAATTCGAAGTGAAAGGTGATATAAAATCGGTCTATTTCTGGCATCATATCCATAGTTAGCGTATTCATCATAGTTAGAAGCTCCAGCTCCATATCAAGGTCACGGTCGATATCGTCACTATCGTCACTATCATCAATATCGTCACTATCATCAATATCGTCACTATCATCAATATAGTCACTATTATCAATAAGAAAACCCTTAGGCTTGTTATCCAGGAACTTGTTCAGAAATACTGTAATGAAAGGAACATAGGAGTTTGTCGCTAGGTATTTGACCAAATAGGATCGTCCAGTTCCTATAGAACCTATCACTAAAATACCCCTACTAGGGGGAGGTAGGGCTAAGCGGAGCGAAAAGGGTTTTCCATGAGATGGGAAATGCAAACTATTAGCCCCCCACAAGGTGTGTGAATAAGTAATTGTCTGATAATTAGCAAGGAATATACGTCTTTCTACTAAACAGGATGTATTGAATTCATAAATCATTAGATACTTTTTTTGAATGTCAACTAAGTATCGTAAGTAAATTGCTCCCGGTTGTTCACTTATTTGATAACCAGAGTTATTCTTTGATAAAAGATCACTATGAGTAAGACTCAATAGAATTTGATCAATCCTTTTTTCTGTTGTTAAGGTAGAAAACTGAACCAAGAATTCTTTTTCTTTATCATCAATCGAATCAGTGTTCGAGACCCAGGATTCTATTTGATCATCAATCCAATCACCATTCACGTTTTTTATTTTTCTTATCAAGGAATAGATTGCTTTACTTGGATGACTTAGATGTCTCGTATTTCTCGAAAAAGCGATTCGATTGATGGGATTTGGTATAATACTTATGAGATCGATGAGATTCCAATATTTATTCTTAGAACGTATGGATTTGACCCCATAAGCGGGACCACCACCCCATAGCATGTTGCTACCAAAAGCAAAACTCCGTATTTCTTCTAGAGAATCTCCTAATTGTTCCAGAGCAACTAGAAAGATATTCTTTAACCAGAAAGAATTCAGTTCAGATGTAGGATACCTATCCAGAAGTTTTCGCAACTCAATCATGTATGATGGAATCATCAAAGATTTTACCTTTTCGAACTCTGTCTGTAACTCACTATAGACTCGAGAAACAAAGAGAAGATGTGTACGAACGAGATATCCAGCAACAAGGAGAAGGAAAAGGATTGAATAGAAGAACTCCTGAACATTTAGCGATCTCAGATGTGTCGATATCAATAGTAACTCATTATTTCGATGAGTCATTTCTTCGGACAGAAGAAGATTATGGAAACAATTACCCGGAATCTCACTATCAGATTCCATTGTGGAAGACACAATGGAATCTGACGAATTCGCCATAATATATCTGACCCATGCATAATATCATGAAAAATGGATACAAATTTTTGGCTGCTACTTAGTATCGGCAATAGGTCTGAAAAAGTATCTAAAAATATGAAATTTAGATATTTGTACCCCGTCGAGGTAAGGAACCATGGTATATATGTTTGGAATAGATTCCATTTTGAGAGAGTTGAAAAAACACTATCTTGTTGAAAGGTTCTATACATCTGACCTTTCTCAAGGCATTTTTGTAGACAAGAACTCCGTTTTTTTCCTTTTTTCGGATGGTAAAATATTTCTCAGAACATGGAGTGTGAATCCAACCCATGTTTGAATTGAAATTGAGATACTGATACAAGTTCTTCCCTTCTGAATCAGGTATATTCATATCTGAAAGAGGTTGACAATAAGTTTTTTCAAATTGGACTATTTGTCCCTCTGTTAGAGGTGTTCCAGAAATGTCTGCGATCGAGTAAATAGCTCCACGAACGAATGGATCGTATCGAATTGGAAAATGGAAAGATTTGTAGAAGTTATACCCTTCGTCGCCACTTTGCGGAAATCGTTAGGTATCAATATGTTAGATACCTGTAACTCGATTGGTGAAATAGTATCTCTCTTCAAAAAAGCATGTTTTTATTGACCATCGCAAAAAGAAAAGATTTTGTTGCGAATGAACAAGATTTTGAGGAATTGTCCATACGTAAAATCATAATTATTGATACGGGCCTTTTCCACATAAAAAGGGAATCTTTTGTTACAATAGAAGCAGAAGTGATATTGATTATTCAAGAATCGAAGTCGATTTGCTTTATAAAAATAGTATATCAATGAACTTCTATGAAATGGTTTCACGGGATTCAGCCAATTGTCTGGATCGTGGGATATCATTGAGAAATAGGAATCTGTGTTATCAAAAGATTTCCTGCGATTCTTTCTAGTATGGAATGAGTCAATCATCCACTTTGGTATCTTATTGAACAAAAATGGTGATATTGTTCCTCCATTGATCAAGAATTTCGATTTTTGGGAAGTATCTTGGTCATCCAATTATAAGGGTTTCCTTTTTTTCAAATGAAAGATTTGAAGACCTATTGATTCTAATAACTGATTACAGAGTGGATCATTCGACCTTTCAATTCATAGATGTGGATCTCGGACCTATGAATGGGGATACCCCCAAAACTCACAAATAAAAAAGAAGGAAGTGAGTTAGACAAAAAGAGAAGAAACTTGGGCAAAAAAAGAAGTAACTTGGACAAAAATAAACAAAGTGACTTAGACAAATCTTTTTTGTCGATAACCTCAGACCAATCAATCGAATATTGATTAATATGTAATCGATCGAACACTACTTGAAAACGGCTATTCTGCTCAGAAATGAAATAGTCCAAATGTTCCTGGAAATTCTTGCTCCCATTGGACCATTTGTATCTATATACATTAGGATCCCAATTCATAGATCTCTCCGTTCGAGAAATCAAAATAAGAGGATCGAACCACTTCTTCTGACTCTTTTTCAAATTTGATAAATGTTGGTTGATCGTGTATTTCATTCTAGTTCGATGATTCAGAGTATCATTTCCTATTTGATACCTTTGAATTCCATATTCGAAGTTGCAATTGAATCGATTCAATACATTTCTTATGTAACCATGGGTGCTATATTGGATTTGAATCAGATTTCGGATCAATCTATATTGATTGACTGCCTCCATTATGTTGTTGCTAGCAAATACAACTATTTTAGGTTTTGGATCTTCCACATTATTTCCGCAAGAGGTCTGGACCCATTTTTTTATGATCCTTCGATAAAAAGATTCATTCTCTTCATAAAAAAGAGGAGGTAGAACCAATAAAGAGTGCTTTTTCGATTCATCCCTGGAGTTCAATAACTCATTCAAGAAATGTTTTT